>NC_141893.1:18128305-18431949 GCF_030686135.1 Camelina sativa
TCTAGAACTCAAACATAAATATAAACTGATCCACTGTCGTGGTATCAATAACTCTATCTGATCGATTCTGTGCGGAAACGCGGAGCACATGCTCAGACATCCGGAGCACATGCTCGGCGGTCCATAAACCCTAAACTGTCGTTTGAGCCCAGAATCGCAGACAACCATTAAAGAACAGGAATGATAAGTTCACAAATCACCTAAACATCAACTTTCGCAGGTCTAGGATAATTTGCCCACTAATGTCTTTTCTAGCAACCTATTACACTTTTGATGAATAGATAAACCTAGAATCATAGATTGGGTGATCAAATCAACCTAAGCATTAAGTCTAACAATAGTGAAGACAATCGATTATATAAAGCCCTATTTGTGTTATGTTGCTAACCCATGACACCCCTTTTGAAACCCCTAATCTAGCAAAGAAAACTACTCAGACATAGAGAAATTAATCATAGCAAAAGATGAGAAATTCAATGACATAAAAATAAAAAGGGTTCAGAGAATGCTTCACAAGGTAGCCGCTCTTCTCCCTCTCACAAAAGCGTCGCTCCAAAAACAAAAGAAAAGGTATATTATCTCTCCTAAAAACCCTAGGTTAAATAGCATACAAGTAGAGAAAAATAAGGAAAGATTCCAAATTCAAATCTCCCTATTAAAAAACGATCTCAGCCCTCTTTCTCTCACAAAGGATCGCCTAAAATAAGGGGAATTAGGTAGGGAATCGGCGCCTAGATGCTTGCCACGTGTCATCATGAAACGGTAGAGTTGGGGGCATGTGCTCGGAAATCGGGAGCATGTGCTCCTAGGTCTAAAATCAGCTTTTCTGCTCCAATTCAACTCCTTTCTGCTCCGGTTGCTCCTGCTGTTCCAATCCTTGCTTTTAGCTTCCTAGCCTCTTATTATAACCTGAAAAGGACTCAAACAACTACAAAACTATCAAATAAACAGGGTCAAAGTGAGTCAAAACCGTAACATATCACTTACCGCCCCTACTAGAACCACCCTGCTGCTGAGCCCTACTAGGCTGATTTGCTGGACTAACTGCCACTAACTGTGCCCGGATGTCCTCCTCAATCCCTGCTGCAGTCTCAACCAGCTCTGCACGCGTAGCATAACTCTGCCCTGTACAGTGAACCCTCAAATCGTCACGTAGGGCCCTCAAAAACCTCCTGATTTGAGTCTCCTCAGACTCCATATCCCGACCCCCATACCTCAGAAGTCGACTGAACTCCAAGTCAAGCTCCCGCACTGACCAGGTTCCCTGAGCTAGCTGAAGGAACTGCACCTCCAACCTATCCAGTCCCTCTTTAGGGAAATACTTGCGGTTGAACTCCAAGACGAAGTCAGCCCAAGCCATCTCCCTCTGCACTCTCCTGGCTGCCACAATACTCCACCACAACTGAGCATCACCAGTTAAATAGTGGACCCCAATGTCCACCCAAAACTCCTCAGGACATCTCAGAGTATAGAAGTTACGTTTCACACTCGTCCTCCACGCCTCCACAGCGGTAGGATGTGGGGGCCCATCTCTGTCAGCATGCTGATATAACGAGAGTGGACCCCCACATCCGCAGCCACTGGTTGCCGCTCCTCCGCCACCACTGGTGGCACTACCTGAGCCTGAGCCGGTGCCATTGGCGGTAACCGCTCTAACAACTGTGCCAGCAAACCCGCAAAGTCGACACTCGGGACTCCACCCACTGGGAAACCCGCACCTGGGGCCCTAACATCACCGGCTACTGGAGCATCAACACCGCTCCCTCCGGCCACACTCACGGAATCTCCCTGGACATCCTGCGACTCGCCAACACCCTCTGCTGTCACCCTCTTGTCCTCGGTCTCACTAAGCACTGGGGGTCTCCCCCTACCACGACCACATCCGCGTCCACGACCACAACCAGCAACAACACCACCTCTAACCATCTGCACTACCATGAACAGAAGGCTAAGAACAGAAACATAAACTCACCGTGGAATCACACAGTAGGCTCGAAGAGGATGTTTTAGGACTCCATGCCACACGCAATTGACTAACTCACATAATCAATCAAAGCATGAAATTCCCAAACATCTACAGCACAAAGCCTAGTGAACCCAAACCTAGAACCATAAGGGCTCTGATACCAAACTGAAACGACCCAACCGTTTTTTTTTTAATTAATAAATAATAAATAGAAATATAATATAAACTAAAACTAGTGGTCCCATACCCACTAGCCACCTATCCACAACCACAGACAACACCGGAAATAGCAATAAATATCTAATAATAATATAACCAATAATTATCCATAACAACAATCCAATAATCAAACATCAGGAAACATGAAACTGGCAACCTAACAATGTTCCTAAAAACTCAACTCTAGCAACCTAGCAATGCCAGACAACATACAATTGAGTCCCTAGAACATCCTCATCTTCATCGCCTTGATTCCACGATCACACTTTGCCTTTACCTGCACCACAAACACATATTGAGATGCACGAGTATTTGATAAACACTTAGTGAGGCAATCGTCCCATCTACTGGGCTATACACACAAGCAACAGTGATTCCAATTTTCCAAACAAACAACAAACAAAACATCGTCTCACTGGAAGGCAGGTGTCGACCGACACCAGCCAAGTGTCAACCAAGGACAGATAACGGTACGATACCAGCGACGATAGCGGTACGGTACCGAGGACAGTTGCAATACGATGGCGGCACGTTAGTGATACGCTAACGATAGTGATAGGTACGACACGAAGGACGTTAGCAATAACGATGGTGATACTAGTATGCTACGTACGCGGTGCTGGGATAATACGTACGTGGTACGAGGATAACACGTACGGTGGTGCGATGGGTTAGTACAACAGTTCACGATGGATGGTACGGGAGTAATGCAATACCATGCCCGATGAGTGGTACAGGTAAGGATCGAGAATGGACAGCAAGGTCTTGGAGTACACCGAGACATGGCACAGTGGATTGGTGGAGCAATCTTTCCGCGGATGGACAGAATAAAGTATTCTAGCCCATCTTTTATTGTCTCTTGGTCACTTTGGGGATGGTTGGCTGTGTGACTAAGGAACAATAAAGGATGGTCCAATATAGTGAGCTACACGGACACGAACATGGTACGAGTGGTAGTTGGATCTAATGGACCGCGGTACGGATGGATAATACAATCTATCCAGAGGCTACAAACTCATAAGGTACACGTGAAGGTGAGATGTGTACTTAATAAGTGGATATGTGATTAATGGGTTAAATCATGGTAAGTTACTGTTTAAGCTGCGTTAAGTATGTATTAGAAGGGAGTTGAACGAGTTAAAAGTTAATAGGCCCGCAATTTTTTTTATGGCCATTTACGGCTATGTACGGAATTATAGGGTCGGGTCTTACAATAGCCTTCGTGAGCAAGCCCAACCCCTCCTCCGGATCGTCAAGTCTTTCTCCGTGATTAAACAAAATAATAATAATAATTCTTATTTCTAGGCCTATTCATTTTGGAATTCGGACTAAAACCACAAAAAAAAAATGTTGGAGGGTATTTACCCAAAGTAAGTATATGAGTGATGAGTTTGAGGATACGATCTCCTCTCTTATCTCTCTTCTCAGTGTAAGACATAACCTGAATATGAAACTCTCTTATTCTCAATACCAATTGTTGTACAAAGCAGAAACTAGAGCATCATCTTCTCTTGCTCACTAACCTTAGATCTCACACAGGAGAAATCATACAACATTCAGCATAAAGCTCCCTAAATAATGAGAGTGAGTATTTTAATTATACTAAGAACGGGTTTGTTACAGATATTTTCAATACTAAAATATTTTCTTCTTTATTTTAATATTTTTTCTCACGTGTCTCTTCACTCGCATGTGTCACGTAGACTTGCCTAAGCTTATCAATGAGACCCTTCTTTATTATATTACGTTAAAAAGTATCATTTTAGAATTTTATTTTTATTTTACAAAAAGTGTCATTTTATATTTACAATGCATTTTTGATATTTGATTTCTTAATTTTACTCGTAATCTATAACTAAATTAACCTATTAAATACTTATTAAATAAAGACATATATGTATATTTTAATGTAATCTTTATTTATGTTAAATGTGTCAAAATGATATTTTTTATGAAACAGAGGGAGCACGTGACTTCCTTCGAAATTAATGATTATTGAGTTTTGTGTTTTTTTTGCTCTGTAATCGTATTACATGTATCTGAATCTTACTTATCAAATTGAAATCAATACCATGCCAAAGCAACTACAATTCCAAATATTTGTAGAGCCCTATCCGAAATTAGAGCGTATGTAAAATGGGACACCAACCGGACGGTACTTATTGTCAAGCCACACAGCCATTCCTTTTGCCTCCAAAATAGGCTGTTTCGTTAATGATATAGAAAACGAATCCAAATTAGAACATCAGTAAAAAACCAACACAAAGGCTTGATGAGAGCACCAAAATAACCTCTTTGTTTGGAAGTTTAAAGATAAACTGTTCAAAGTAAATGCGCGCCAAAGATGTCCCTGATATCCTTGTTTTCACCACAAACTTGCATCCACTCTGTTCACAGTAAAAAATAAATATACAAACAAAATCTTATAAATTGTGACAAGCAGGATAGGAAAACATGTCCACATTTACATGTAAAGGTGCAAGAAACTTGATTGACAACTCAGAAATGGCCAAAGCTTCACCAGAACGGGATACTTCATCACAGTTGATACCGATACTGTCCATAAACTCGTGTTGACCTTCGTATAAAAAAAGTTTAACAAACAATATTTGGTAAGAATGGGAGATATATAGCCTAATTAATTATAGCAACCGAATTAAACTAACCGTGTTGGCAGTAGTTTACATAAACAGAATTGTTCACAACACCGAACTGATCTAATTCATAATCGCGAACTATAAGTTCAGTTTCATGGAGCCCATTCACTCTGCCATATGGAAAATTTTCATATAAGATTATGAATCAGAAATATTAGTTCTCTACACCCTCTTGGCCATTATAGATTATATATGTACAAATCTTCATACTTAGTCTAGGTTCCCCTACCAGAAAAAGAAATATTAGATCTCTTATGAAATGAAGTTAGAGAGATCTTTCTGTACCCTTTGCCACCTTTCAGTTTGAGACATGCGACAGGTTTAAAGGTCTTTGCATTCCGGAGAGGTAGGACAACCGGTCGACTCCAAAAACAGGGAAACACTACAGGTAGAGCTGGTGCAGTCGTTCCGGTAGCTTGAAGCATTGTACTTCTTCGAGTGACGATGCTCAAATGCTTGAAACAAGTTTGACAACCTTTTCGTTTGGTTTGTGAAAATGGGTTTCAGTTACCACATATGAGTGTGTATATATATATAACAAAAACAAGGAATCTTCTCCAATGCTGCCGTTGTCTCAGAGAAATAAATTAACAAAAGATTGTATTTTTTGAAATAGAAGACGTACTTCCTCTGTATATATCTCTGTACTTACAATTATTAGGATAAAGAAAATTAAATATTTTCTAAAAAACAAACACAAAAATTTAAATGTTTTTAAAATCAAGAGGTTATTCAATTTTTGGTGTTAAATTATAAGTTCATGTTATCAATTAAAAGTCAGTGTATATTATTATTTTTAATTATAATATAATATAATTAATATATATATATATTTAAAACTTGAGACTATGTTTGTTAGTGGTACATTATAAATTCATGTTACAGATTAAAACCAAAAGGATTTGATGCATATTATTATTTATAATTCTAAATAATGTAAATAATTAAAATAGTTTGAGTGATCTATTTTATTTATCGTTTGCAAAATTGAAAAATGGTGAAATTTGTTAAACAAAGGTATATCCAAGAAAGGAGAAAATATTAATCAAGTGCTCAAAAATTAAAATAATGTATATATTTAAGAGAAATGTATAAGGTTACTTGAAATAAAAAAAAATATTAAAGAAAACTTATTCTCAACATCACACACACTAAAAAAAATAGTGAAAGATACTAAAAGAAATTTTAGAAAGCTATCTATAATAAAAACAATTATAATAGTAGTTGTAGATTGTAGAATTTTTACTAAAATTTTAAAAAGAATTATATTTTTGGATAAATACACATATTTAAAAGTTAGAGTAATCTTATGAATTTGTAGATTTAGGAGAATCGAAATAAAAACTTCGCTACAAAGTGGATATATTCTGTAATATTGTTTTCGTCTATGTTAGTAAATAATGATCACTCAACCGATAAAAAGAACAGAGTAAAAAATGAAAATAGTTATGATATTTTTTCATAATCAATATATTATAAGTGAGATAATAGAATATGAAAAAAGAGTAGATAAAAGAGATGACGAATATATACCAGAAAATAAAAAAAAAATTGTGAAAAATATTAAAAAAAATAAATAAGTTACATGCATATGACTTAATAAAATAAATTGGACATCCATATAGATTTATATTTTAATATTGAATAATTGTATTTATATTTAATGGTCCGTCTTAATGATAAAAAATTATAGTCTCGCGCAACATGGTGGTTATAATTCTTGTCAAAACAATAAAGACGTCTTAGTTGAATGCTTAAGAAAAAGTTGCAAAATTACTTAAGATAATTATATTAATAGTCTAAATAGTACGAATAAGTAGTAGGGTTAAATGAATTAAATTTTTGTGTCGGAAATATATATATATATATAACATCATTTATAATTTTTTTTTGTAATACATTACTTTCTTTCATAGTTAAGGAGGAAGTATCTTGAATTATCATTAAGTGTGCTTAGTTAGAGAATTTGTAACGATTCAAATTTGATCTTTATAACTATTTTTAAAAGCTTAATTCAGATTTGATTAATGGATAAGTTAACGAATTGCCGTAATTCGATTTTTTGGTGGCGAAGAAACAATGTTTTTTTTGGGCTGACCTTTATTTCCTCGTTGAAGGCGGTCTTGCGGTAAGCAAAAATGGATGATTCGATTTCGCAGGAAGAAATCCGGAGTATAGAAAGGAAACTAAAGGAGGCTTATTGGGATGAAGAGTTATATTGGCTAACAGAAAAGTATGAAGTTCTGGTTACGAGTTGGTGACAAAAATACTAAGTTCTTTCACTCATCCACGAAACAGCGGCGGGCAAGAAATAAGATTGCTGGTTTATACGGTCCCGATGATGTCTGGACTGAGTCGGAATCTGGTATGGAGGATATTGCATCAAAATATTTTGCGGACCTTTTTAAGAGGTCTGAGGTGAGGGGGGGGGGGGGGGGGTTTCACAGATGCTTCAGGAAGTTTCTCCATTAATTACAGATAGTATGAATCGAGCCTTAACAAGGGTCATTACGGAATCAGATGTTCATAAAGCTTTGTTTGCTATGCATCTCGAGAAATCACCGGGACCTGATGGGATGACAACTTTGTTTTTTCAGCGTTTTTGGTCTTCACTAAAAGGAGATTTGGTGGCTTTGGTTAAAGATTTCTTTCGTACGGATCGATTTGATCTGCGGTTAAATGAAACAAATATTTGTCTCATCCCAAAAAATGAAAGGCCTCAACATATGACGGAATTTAGACCGATTAGCCTTTGCAACGTGAGTTATAAGATTATATCTAAGGTCCTATGTTTCTGGCTTAAGCGGTTTCTTCCATCTCTTGTTTTAGAAACACAATCGGCGTTCGTTTCTGGTCGGTTAATCACAAATAATATTCTTCTCGCCCAGGAAATGTTTCATGGTTTAAATACAAATCCTCGATGTAAATCTGAGTTTTTGGCCTTCAAGACGGATATGAATAAAGCTTACGACCGTGTTGAATGGGATTTCTTAGAAGCGGTTATGGTCAAATTGGGGTTTAATAGGAAATGGATCTCATGGATTATGTGGTGTGTATCATCCGTTTCGTATCAAGTCCTTCTTAATGGACAACCTCGGGATTCTATTAAGCCACAAAGGGGTTTACGTCAGGGGGATCCTTTATCTCCTTACTTGTTTTTAATTTGTACAGAGGTATGGGTATCAGTTTAGCTTGGGATTGTCCCGCTATTTTACATTTGTTGTTTGCGGATGTCAGTTTATTTTTTTGCAAAGCTGAGGCTGCTGAATGCTCTACGGTTATGGATATTATAGGAGACTACGGGAAAGCGTCGGGGCAAGAGGTTAATCTGGAGAAATCCTTTATCATGTTTGGCAAGATAGTCTTACCTGAAATAAGGACTCAGTTAAAATCTATAATGGGTATATCCAAAGAAGGGGGTATGGGTTCGTATTTGGGTATTCCTGAAAATCTACAGGGTTCGAGAACAAAGGTTGTTAGTTATGTCAATGAGCGGTTGGATGATCGCGTGAATGGTTGGTCTGCGAAGTATTTATCGAAAGGTGGATAGGAAGTTATGATTAAGTCGGTATCGTTGGCTCTTCCAACCCATGTTATGTCTTGTTAGAAGTTACCGCAGGAGTTAACGTCTAAATTAACGAGTGCTATTTCAAAATTTTAGTGGAAGTCCAATGATAAGGCAAGAGGCATGCACTGGGTAGCTTGGGATAAATTGTGTAAGGCCAAATGTGAAGGTGGTTTGGGTTTTCGTCCTTTAGAACAATTCAATGACGCAATGTTGGCTAAGCAGTATTGGCGGCTAATTCATTTCCCGAATTCTCTGATGGCTCGGGTTTTGCGAGGTACATATTTTCGGAAGAAACATCCCTTACAGGCTAAGAAGCCATACTCCTGTCGTTTGCCTAGAGGAGTATTTATTCAACTAAAGGTTTGGTGGAACATGGATCAAGGTGGGCGATAGGTTCGGGCTGTCATGCTTTGGTATGGCGAGATCCTTGGATACCGGATATTCAGCCAAGACCAGCTAATGGCCGAGGGAGATTGTTACATCCCAACTAAATGGTTAATCATTTGATTAATCCAATCACTAAAGAGTGGCATATGCCAATCCTTGAAGAGTTCATGGACCCGATGGATGTCCAGATTATTCAAACTATGGAGATCAGTAAATTTTTTAAACCAGATAAATTGATTTGGCACTTTACTAAATCAGGGATATATTCAGTCAAATCAGGTTATCCGCTAGCACATGAATTAATTAAAGAGGTTGAATATGGACCGACGTGTTCGACCATTAGGGCAAAGGCTTGAAAACTTGAGGTCCCCCCGAAGGTTCAACATTTTTTTTCGCAGATTGCCTCTGGTTCCCTTCCTGTGATGCAGCGTCTTGCTTCTCGGAGTGTACGGTTTCATACCTTGTGTAAACGATGTGAATCAGAGGTGGAGACTATAAACCATGCACTCTTTGAGTGTTCCCATTCGCGCCGGATCTGGGACTTATTCCCGGTGGATTTAAATTTTGGGCTTTTCCTTTTGGTTCAATTTATTCGAACCTAGATTTTCTATTTTGGCGGGTGCCATTCCCGTCGAACGCACCGGATATACGCCCCTGCTTATCGTGGCTTGTCTGGTCAATTTGGAAGGATATGAATAAAAAAGTTTTTCAAGGAATTTAAGCAGAGCCAATTGTTGTCATTAATCAGGCGGCCAATGATAATTTGTTATGGGAAGAGGCCAAGTCTTTCTACTCGGACTCCCTAGATCCTTTGCCTTTGGAGATTCGGGATCCTTCTCCCTAGTGTCAGGTCGATGGATCCTGGAAGGCGTCAGATCCTTTTGTAGGTCTGGGCTGGTGGTTTTGAAATAGTGAGGATACTACGTTGTTATTGGGAGCATGGAGTCAGCGACACAGTCCTTCCCCTCTTCACTGGGAGCTTCAGGCTTTGATTTGGGCGATGGAATCCCTACTGGTGGCGGGTGTTGACTGTCAGAGTTTTGAGACGGATTGTGCAGAATTAATGGCATGGTGCAGTCTCCCAATGAATGGCCAGCTTTCTCCAATCTGTTGGATGATTTCAGCTTACTTCGACCATCTTTCCCATCCTTCATGCTTTCGAGGATCCCGCGGACATCAAATGTACAGGCAAATTGCCTTGCTCGTTCTTCGTGGTCTTTATCTTTTGAAGCTTCCTCTTACCCTCCGGTTTGGGCAACCAACCTTGGAGTTATTTTCTAGATTAATGTTTAGTTGAAAAAAAAAAAAAACTATTTTTTCTTCTTTCGGATCAGATTTATGTTTTACCGATATCTAAAATGACATATATTTTTTACCAAGCTAAAACTTATTTGAATTGCATCGATTTTATCTGGATTGAACAAACGATTGACAGCCTAAAAAGAAAAAGAAAAAAACATCACAGGATCATCCTTCATTTTCAATCTTAAATATTGGTGGTTGAAGTCTTTAAATTTCTTGTTTCAATTTCTTGTTGTCTTTAGTAGAATTAAATGAGAAACGATTTTAGAAAACAACCTTAAAGTTATAAATAACTTCTCTAGTTTGTATGCTAATGTATGTCAAAGGTTTATCACAATTATTTTCGCCATCTAGTTTTAATGTAAAACTATATATCTCCCACACAGGGCCCAGGACAACGGGTTTAGTTTATTTGAATACTCTTTTCTCGGAAAATTTCACCAACGCTCGTACTTTCTTTTATTTATGTAGTCTCTCAAAAGAGCCAAAACTCTATGTATCTGGATGAAGAATTAAACTTTGGCTAGGGGCTATATATTAGATTAATCAAGAGAAATAGAAAGCGTAAAACTAACTATGTGATATTAAAAGGTTGGTACCTCATACGATATTACAAGTGAAAATGCAGATTATAAAACAGTAGGCTGTGAGGAACATCGGGTTGTAGAGGAACAGCGGGATGTGGAGGAACAGCATGCTGTGTTAGATTAGAAAGCTGCATCATATTACATCAGACGTCCGAATTGCTGACATGGATGCGTGAGCTGACATGGCATAGCTTGAATTGATGAATGATGAGCTAAAGAGTTGCCAACTTAGTGAGGAGGCAAAAAAGAAATGTTGTAGATGTAGAGATTTAAGAAATACAGTAAAACCTCTATAAATTAATAATATTGGGACTAAGACATTTTATTAATTTATAGTGATATTAATTTATCCATAAATTAATATTTATTATTTTATAGTATAAATTAATAATTATTAATTTATAGATATATTTTTTATTGTTTATTTTTTAAAAAATTATGAATTGGAACAACTATAGCAAAATAAGATTAAACTTTCGGATGTTATAAATTTTATGGTTTAGGAATTGAACTTGTAATATTTAGAAAGCACTATTTACAATAAATTACAAATATTATAGACAAATTGACTTATACACATGAGACACATAAATTCAAATCTATGAATAATAATATCAATTCTCCTATTTTAATAATCTGTCAAATTATCAAATTGTAAATGATGCATATCTAAAAATTAAAACTTTAAATTTAATTATTTGTATGACATGTTATAAAATATTTTAGAGATATCATTATAGGTTGAAAATACAACATTACAATTGTTCTATAGAATTGAGCTTTAGGAGAAACATACACTATTATATCAGTATATATATATATATATATATATATATATAAATTTACATAATTATTAATTTATGATATTATTGGGACCATATTTTGTAAGGAGATTTCGAAAAAATTATTATCTTATTATCTTATCGAATATTGTTAATTTTTACACTGGCCCGACTTGGGACCAACAAAATTTATTAATTTATAGTGTTTATTAATTTATAGAGTATTAATTTATAGAGGTTTTACTGTATTCTCTATAACAAATAAGGAAAATGATAAGTTTGAGGAGCAAGTTTCCTAATCTCTTAATCTCTTGGTACTTGGAGTTTCATCTTTTAGAGTTTCTGAAGTGTGTATAACTATTCTAAGTGAGGCCACGAGCCACCATAAACACTTTAGAATACTGTTGATTTTTTGTTAAACTTCGAAGCTACAGAAAGGAGCTAAGAAGGTGGGTGTTTCAATTCTCTTAGATCGATACAGGAGGGTGTTTGGATCATTTGAAGAGTAGACTTGGACTTATTTTTAGTTGGGTACAATCCTATTGAGAGGGATAGGTTGTGTAAAATCCAACAAAGGTATCCTTATAAAAGATAATTTTTTTAATAAAAACAAAGTTCAAAGTATTGGTTTAGCGTGTTCCAAGTATATACAAAGTGTTGTGTATCTCTTTACCTTATCAACAAGCCTATAACGTTAGGTAAGTGCCTCACATATCGTCGTTCATCGTTTACATATAGCGGCACAAATTCTTGTGGATCATATTTTTCATCGTTATAATTTATTTTATATATATATTAGTGTAACGCCAATGTTCCGCGATAATAGAAGATTTGAGTTTATGCCGGGAATCGGAGTGAATCCGATTTAATTTGAATTGATTTATTACGCTGGCTGATTAATTAATTAAACCAATGAATGGTTTAGCTAATTTCTGGTTAAATCGAATTCAACCAAGAAAAACCCTATGGTTCTCTTGAAAACACTCTACGCCCCGGGTCTTCTATTCACGGGGGTTGGTCGATGGTCGTCGCAACCATAGAGATGAAAGAAGAGAGAAGCTCGATGGTGGTAAGAGGAGAGAGGGGATGAGTTCGGTTTGGGGTTAGAGAAAGAGCTAAAGTGTGGGTCGTGAGAGGAGAGAGCGCCTAGTGTTAGTGTTGTTGGTGTCGCGTGAGAGGAGAAGAGAAGGCGAGCCTTCCTTGGGTTAAGTGGTAGCGTTTTCGTGGGTTGTAGTTATTGTTGCCGTTGCTGTCGTTCATCACCAGGTTAGATCTAATCAATGTTTGGGTAAAGAGATAAATGACAGAGAGCCTGTTTTGATGGTGGTGTAAGGAGGAGATGATTGAGCCGTAAATATATATATATATATATATATATATATATCTATATGTGTAAGCATCTCCTTCTCCATGGAGTTGTTGTTGTGTTCGTGTTTTCTTCCGTCTCAGGAGGAGGATAAGCAACGTGATTCCTAGAGCAAGGGTCGTTTTGCTGTGGGTAGATGTTGTTATCGGAAGAAAGACGGTGAGAAAAGAGAGAGTCCTGAGTTGTGGGGAGGAGAGAGAGAACGTGTTTTGATGGAGGTGGGGGACCATCAGTGGTTCTGTAAAGTCCTCCCTTGGCTGTGGAAAGCTTCTTTAGTGGTGGGAGAACAGAGCTGAGTGAACAGAGCTGAAGAGGAGAAAGAAAGTGAAAGAAGGTTGGAGATAAAAGGCAATGTGGAGGAGCCGAATTTGGAGGCTCGTCAGCGCTGGATATTATATTGGTTCGGAAAGATGATTATAGTGGCGTTATCTCCATCAATCCAAGAGTCCATAGCATCTGACATAGCTTCATTTGGAGTTAATCTCGAGGAGTTATGTTCGTTGCTTCCTGGACAAGTAATCGCTGAAACTATGAAATTCTGGGTTAAGTATGAGCCCTAGAAACTGTTCCGAGATGACACTTTCTGGACGAAATCTGGAAGTCAAAAGCTAGTCCGATCGGGACAAAATTCAGTAGACAGACTCGTGGTAGTACAGGCTCCATATCCAACCATGGAATTGCGAGTTGAACGGTTAGTTTGTGTTTTTTTTTGAGTGTTGATATGGAGGTTTCACATGTTTTGAATTTTGGCAAATTGTATTGTTGGGTGAGCCAACGAGCTCGATATGAGCTAGAATGTTGCAGGAGATTTTATGGCTTATTGATGTAGCAACATCTCTGCTTATAAATTGCTTGCGTCACTTTATTTCAAGACTATTTTCGACTTTCTATTGGTGTTTCCTTTTCGTATTAAACTTCTATTTCTGTTAGGGTTTGAGCTTTGTTTGAGTCAGTTACGACCATGCCTATATAAGCCTTTGTAGGGTTTTCTTTTAAGACTTGGTTTTTATTGAATAAAAGAAGAGATTTTCTTCAAACTTGAAGTCTTCGAGTTCTCCCTGTTTTTAACAAAGAATTCAGAGCACAAAACAGAGTTATTGATCCATTGATCCTTGAAACCTTGTCTTGTTAATATCCTACTGCAACAGTTGGTATCAGAGACGAAGATCCTAATCATGCCGCCAAAGAAGACCCTTCAAGCGACACTAGAGGAGCATAACAATGCGTTCAGAGTGATGATGGCAGAGTTTCAACAGAGCTAGAGTAATACGATGCGTACAACCATGGAAACAGCGGTTAGAAATCTTGCTCAGGCTCAGCGACACGCCGCTCCAGTGTTACCGCAACAGGAGGATCCGATTTTTGATGACGAAGACCATTACGAGGAAGAAGAAAACGTCTTTGCGAATCAGTTTGCACCCTTGGGTGCACAGGGTCAACGTGGTGCTCGTCACCACCGTGACATCATTGCAGCCCCGCCAGTGGATCATTGCCTTTGGGAGTCTGGTTTTAAACTCGACTTGCCAGAATTTACGGGAGGACTGCAACCCGAAGAATTCCTTGATTGGATCAACAAAACAGAAGAGCTGTTGGAGTTTAAAGAGGTTCCTGACCAGATGCGTGTCCCACTTGTTGCAACTTGTTTTCGAGGCAGAGCATCAGCTTGGTGGCAGCAGTTGAAAGACTCTTGAGCTAGAGCAGGGAAAGAACAAATTACTTCTTGGGAAAAACTGAAGAAGCTGATGAGAAAAGGTTTTCTTCCTTACAATTATACTCGTATTATGTATACAAAATTGCAGAATTTGAGGCAAGGAAGTCGCTCCGTTGATGATTATGCTTCAGATTTTTTTTCATTGATGGCTCGCAATTTGATGACAGAAAACGAGGAACAGAGAGTGTCTCGTTTTATCGGAGGATTACGCACTTCCATTCAAGGAGTTTTGCTTCAGTTTGATCCTCTTTCCGTTTCTGAGGCTCACCAACGAGCTGTCTTGATTGAGCAGAACTCTCGTAGTCAGACAACTTCATGGACTTCTCAGCGACCTCTCCTAAACTCGGCTGCAGAAGCTAGTTTTTCTAAATCGATGGAGATGGTCAAAGTTACTGAACCTGCTGATGGAACTTCCTCTACCGGATTGCAACGGCCTGCAACTTTTAAGTGTTTTAAGTATGGTGAAACAAGGCATCGTTAATCTTCGTGTCCTCAGCTCCGGCGGCGTGGACTGTTGACCAAGCATGAGCCTATATTTGATGATTATGGTGATGATGAGGACGTTGTCGTTGATTTGGAGGAACGAGTGATTGGTGACTCAGGCACTATGTTGATGTTACGACAAAGCTATCTTCTCCCTCAGGGCGTGGAAGAATTATGGCTTCGCACAAACATTTTTCAGTCCACTTGTACGATACGCGGCAAAGTTTATCGCTTGGTGATTGATTCAGGAAGCTGTACGAATGCAAACTCAGAAGAAGAAGTCACCAAACTTGCCTTGTTTACCGAACCTCTTCCTTCTCCTTACAGAATCGCATGGCTCAATTCATCTACTGATATTCGTGTTTCCAAACGATGTTGGGTACCATTCTCTATCGGCCTTAACTACAAGGACTTAATTTGCTGTGATGTCTTGCCGATGGATGCAGGTCACCTTTTGTTGGGACGTCCATGGCAATATGATCGACAAACTATTCATGACGGCTTTCACAATACGCATAGCTTTTCCTATGAAGGGAAGCGTATTACCTTGCTTCCGTCGCAAGTTGCTTCAGATCCGTGAATCACGTGTAAAGATGTGGAGCCTCCTTCTGTTCCCGCTGATAGTAGCAAGCCTGCACTGTTGGTGAAAAAATCTGAGCTTCTTGCAGAATGTCAAGCCACAAATGTCATTTTTCTCGTCTGCGTTAAACCGCAACTATTCTCAGTCAGCCTTGATGTTCCTACTGTTTTTCTCGATTTACTGGGCGAGTTTTGTGATGTGTTTCCAGATGAGTTGCCTGATGGTTTGCCACCTTTGCGGAATATTCAACATTGCATCGACTTAGTTCCTAACTCGGTGTTACCTAATCGCCCCCATTACAGAATGAGTCCAAGAGAACATGATGAATTGCGTAAACAGGTTGAAGACCTCCTTGCTAAGGGTTATTTGCGTGAAAGTTTAAGTCTATGTGCTGTTCCGGCTTTACTTATTCCCAAAAAAGATGGTACTGGCGTATGTGTGTTGACAGTAGAGCGATTAATAAGATCACCGTACGGTACCGGTTCCCAATTCCACGCCTTGATGACCTCTTGGACCAAATAGGTTTAGCCTCTGTGTTCACCAATTTAGATCTTCGCAGTGGTTATCATCAAATTCGCATTCGTCCTGGTGATGAATGGAAAACGGCTTTTAAGACGCGATAAGGGTTGTTTGAGTGGCTGGTCATGCCTTTTGGTTTGTCCAACGCACCAATTACTTTTATGCGTGTGATGAATGAAGCTCTACGGTCGTTTATTGGACGTTGTGTTGTGGTATACTTCGATGATATACTGATCTTTAGTGCTACCATTGATGAGCATTTGGGTCATCTTCGTGATGTTTTGCTCATTTTACGTCGAGAGAAGTTGTTTGTCGCGACAAAGAAGTGTGTTTTTGGGGTGGATCAAGTTATATTCTTAGGCTATATCATCTCTTCACGTGGTTTAGAGGTTGATCCGGCGAAGATTTCAGCTTTACAGACTTGGCCTACTCCACGAACAGTTACAGAGGTGCGTAGCTTTCACGGCTTAGCCTCTTTTTATAGGAGATTTGTTCGTCATTTTAGAAGCATTATGGCACCTATAACGGACTGTATGAAGGCGGTGTCATTTCATTGGACTCCGAAATCCGAGCATGCGTTTCAGGTTATCAAAACGACGCTCACTTTGGCACCAGTTCTTGTTCTTCCCAATTTTGCTGTGGCATTTGAATTGCACTGTGATGCTTCTAAGGCTGGGATTGGAGCAGTGCTTAGCCAATTAAGTCGTCCTATAGCATTTTTAGCGAAAAACTTGCAGGATCTTGTGGGAAGTATAACACTTATGATGTTGAGCTCTATGCGGTTGTTCAAGCAGTGAAGCATTAGAGGCATTATCTCTTTCATAGTGAATTTGTTCTTCACACTGATCATGATGCTCTCAAGCATATAGGTTCTCAGGATAAAGTTTCTGCGAGACATGCTTCTTGGTTTGCTTATCTGCAACAATTTTCGTTTGTCATCAAGCATACCGCAGGCACTCTCAATAAGGTGGCCGATGCATTGAGTCGTCGACACTCCTTATTAACAAATACATGTTGCTGTTCCTGGATTTGACGTGCTATCAGATTTGTACCCTCTTGACCCTTTTTTTTGCAAAAATTTGGCGGGATGCGGAACAAGGAGTGGAATCTACATATTTCATCTTCGATGGCTTTTTGTTATGTGGTGCTCAGTTGTGTGTTCCCGAGAGTAGTTTACGTCTCCAGTTGATCCGTGAACTCCATGGTGAGGGTAACATTAGACGTGATCGTACTGTTAAATTGGTCAGTTCCTCTTACTTTTGGCCAACATTACGTCGTGACGTTGAGCGGTTCATTGTGCATTGTGGGATTTTTCAAGCGGCTAAAGGGAAATAAACTAATGCGGGTTTATACTTACCTCTTCCCATACCCACTCAACCTTGGACAGATATTAGTATAGATTTTGTGTTGGGTTTACCACGAACTCAAAGAGGAAATGACTCTATCTTTGTTGTTGTTGATCGGTTTTCGAAAATGGTGCACTTTATCCCTTGCAAAAAAACTACGGACGCGGTTCAGGTAGCAATATTGTTTTTTCGGGAAGTTTATTAACTTCATGGTCTTCCTTTGTCTATTGTTTCAGATAGAGATTCTCGCTTTTTAAGCCACTTTTTGCGATCACTTTGGCATCTCCTCCGCACCAAGTTGGACATGAGTTCGGCCTACCATCCACAAACTGATGGCCAAACTGAGGTGACTAATAGAGCTCTGGAGGATTTGTTGAGATGTCTTGTTGGTGACAACATCAAATCTTGGGATTTTGTACTTTGTTAGGCTGAATTTGCTCATAAACGTGTAGTCAATCATAGTACGGGTTTTAGTCCGTTTCAGGTGATGTTTGGAGTTTTACCTCGTTTTCCTGCAGTTCTTTCCCTCACTCCAGATCGAACTCATTTCCACGGATGTGCTTGTGACTTTGTTGAAGAATTTGCTACCATTCATGACTACGTTCGATCAAATTTGGAGACCTCCATCGTCAAATACAAATCTGATGTTGATGCCCAACGCCGTGATGTCTAGTTTGAAGTTGGCGACTTGGTCTGGGCTGTACTCACTAAAGACCATTTTAAACCAAGCACTTACAATAAGCTTAAGTCACGGAAGATTGGTCCTCTTGCAATTGTGGAGAAAATCAATAGCAATGCATATCGTCTCCAGTTGCCTCCGCAAATGAAGACTGCTGATGTGTTTAATGTGAAGCATCTTGTTCCTTATGTGGCGGAAGATGAAGCTGAAAATTCGAGGTCGAATTTTCTTCTCACCCCGGGCGACCTGATGTAGCAACATCTCTACTTATCAATTGGTTACATCACTTTATTTCAAGACTATTTTCGACTTTCTATTGGTGTTTCCTTTTCGTATTAAACTTCTATTTCTGTTAGGGTTTGAGCTTTGTTTGAGTCGATTACGACCATGCCTATATAAGGCTTTGTAGGGTTTTCTAATAAAACTTGGTTTTTATTGAATAAAAGAAAAGATTTTCTTCAAACTTGAAGTCTTCGAGTTCTCCCTGTTTTTAACAAAGAATTCAGAGCACAAAACAGAGTTTCTTGATCCATTGATCCTTGAAACCTTGTCTTGTTAATGTCCTACTGCAACACTTATGGTGTTGGTCATGGTGGTTGGAAAACCAAGTTAGAGCCCAAGAGTGCAGGTTAAAGCTAAGACGGTGAATTGGTGGGTTCACCAGAGAAGTGTTTCCGCGGCTGGATGAAATAAAGTATTTCAGCCCACCTCTCTTGTTACTCGATCGCTAGGGGTGGTTAATTTTGCGACTCATTAACTAGATGAAGTGGTGTTTGTGATATGTGTTAAAGTGGCTAGTTCGGGTGGATCACGAAGTGGTTAGTTGGAGGAGGAATCAGAGTCTACGGATGTAAGATGCTCTTGGAGCTGAAGTACGCTTGTATGATTGCTTTTGTGTATAGCCAGAGGAGTAAGTTGGTATCTGCAGAGTATAAGTTAGTTGGATCTAGCTAGTATTTGTGGAAGTTTTTGTAAAGAGTGGTTGACACCAGTCGTCTCGTCGGAATTATGGGATTCCAGTGAAATTGTTTCCCGTATGTCCTGTGTGTGGATTGGGAATCCGGATACGGTCGTTTCATTCAGTCTTAATGAAAATTGATACATGCCTAAAGTAAGAAACATGATTGATAATACTTTGTTTCAAATTTCAATCTCAATCGAAAATTAGAAATATAACAAAACTGAAATTAGTTCCGATTTCACAACTACCAAATTGATAGTTGGTACTGATTTCAAAGTTATCTTTTTTTTTTTGTGTGCTAAATTTGAGTTCATTAATTCTAAATTGGAGTTAATACATAGCGTTTCAACGCTTCCTTTGCTAATGCTTTTGCTTCACGATTAAATTTCCTAGGAATGAAAGAAAATATATTTTGCTGAAAGGATAAAGATAGATGGAGAATATCTGATAGTATCCCACAGAGCTCATTGTGTGGATTCCTCGTCATGATGGCTTCAATAATTTCTTTAGAGTCTGCATCGATTGAGGGCTACTTGAATCGCATGGTGAATGTGTAACGCCCCGACCGTCACTTCTTAGTGGGCTCCATGTCTAATCCCAGTCCATGGGTCCACCTTCTTTAATGGGCCTCACATCCTCTCACTAAGCCTGTGAGCCCATCTATATCCGATGGCCGGTTTGCTACGTCCGGGAGGCTTTAAAGACTTGTTACCATTCCAACAAATCACCACATGATCTTTCCCTGTGTTTTGTCCTCACTCGCACAGTTCCGGCAGTAACTTCCTAGAAGGTCACCATCCTGAGACTACTCCAGCTTAAGTACGCTTAACTCTTAAGTTCTCTCAGGACCATTGACCGAAAAGATAAGTGCACTTTGGTGACATAGGTGGCCAAATCAATTCTTTTAAACCTCTCCGCAAACCGGAGTGTCATAATTCACCCCCACTAACAGATTGCAACGTCCTCGTTGCGCACCATGACCGTGACCCTCGATGGTGTGAGCCCACTAAACTCCACACTCGTCTGGGTTTTGCTCTGATACCACTTGTAACGCCCCGACCGCCACTTCTTAGTGGGTCCCATGTCCAATCCCAGTCCATGGGCCCACCTTCCTTAATGGGTCTCACATCGTGTCACTAGGCCCGTGAGCCCATCTATATCCGACGGCCGGTTTGTTACGTCCGGGAGGCTTTAAAGACTTGTTACCGTCCCTACAAATCATCACATGATCTTTCCCTGTGTTTTGTCCTCACTCGCACAGTTCCGGTAGTCACTTCATAGAAGGTCACCTATCCTGAGAGATTACTCCAGCTCAAGCACGCTTAACTCTTGAATTCTCTCAAGACCCTTGACCGAAAAGATAAGTATACTTTGGTGACATAGGTGGCCAAATCAATTCTTTTAAACTTCTCCGCAAAACCGGGGTGTCATAGAATGGCAATTGTTTTTGCTGATAGAGGTGACCGGGTGTGGAGACTGTGTTTGGCTCTAGATTTTTTAATTCCCTTATATAAAATAAAACCAACTTTTTGGAGATTGACTTAAATTTGTAGAATTAAACGTCCCAAAAATGGTGATCAGGTGATGTGAAGAACTTTATGTTCATGTCAAAAAACAAAAGTTATATATATATATATATATATATATTCTATATTTATAATCCGCGTGCTGCATGGGACTATACTTTTTTGGTTATTATTGTGAACTGTGACATATAATTATAATTATCCAATATTAAAAATAAAAATCTATATAGATGTTAAATTTATTTTATTAAGGAATATATAATTTATCTATTTCTTTTAACATTTATTCACAAATAATTCTTTCTTTATTTTCCTGTATGCACTTGGCATCTCTTACAACTACTTTCTTTTCATATTCCATTATCTCACTTATAATATATTGATTATGAAGACATATCTATAGCTATTTTTAATCTTTTAATATTTTAATACTTTTTTTTATCGGTTGAGTAATCATTGCTTACTAATGTAGACATAAAGAAATCTTAGTGAATATACTCACTCCTTTATCGCTGAAACGACCCGACCTGTTTTGTTTTTTTTAATTAATAAATAATAAATATAAATATAATATAAAATACAACTAGTGGTCCTATACCCACTAGCCACCTATCCACAACCACAGACAACAGCGGAAATATCAATATCAATAAATATCCAATAATAATATAACCAATAAATATCCATAACAACAATCCAATAATCAAACATCAGGAAACATGAAACCGGCAACCTAACAATGTTCCTAAAAACCCAACTCTAGCAATCTAGCAATTCCAGACAACATACAATCGAGTCCCTAAAACATCCTCCTCTTCATCGCCTTGATTCCACGATCACACTTTGCCTTTTCCTTCAACACAAACACATATTGAGATGCAAGAGTATTTGATAAACAGTCAGTGAGGCAATCCTCCCATCTACTGGGCTATACACACAAGCAACAGTGATTCCAATGTTCCAAACAAACAAGAAACAAAACATACAAACCAGGAAATCAAACATCGTCTCGCTGGAAGGGAGGTGTCGACCGACACCAGCCAAGTGTCGACCGACACTGGCGTTGGTGTCGATCGACACTACCCCACAGTGTCGATTGATGCCCAATTTGCTGGTTTCGATCGACACTCCCTCTGCAATCGCGATCCGCTCGAAGGCGAGAGTTGAATCTCGCTCCCAACCTCCTCCAAATCGCCCAATACTCATAACCCAAGCCAAATACGTCCATAGGAACCTGTAGCAACCAATCCCAGCAAGAAAAACACACAAAACAACAACAAACAAGCAAGAACAAGGAAATCAAAGGCTTAGATTAGCCATGGTCATGCACTCACCTCTTTGCAAGAAGATTTAGACCAACAACAACAAATCCAACCTTCCTAGCAAGCTTCTAACTCCTTCCTAGCCTTGGATTTCTCAAGAACAGCAAAGAAATCTCCCAATCTCTCTCTAGAACCTCAAAACACTTTTCTCTCTTTTGTTTTTCTCAAAAGCGGCGTGAGACAAAACCAAACACGACCTAGGTCGTTTTCTCCCTTTAAAATCTCGGTTCAATGGTTTTCCCTAAACCAAACCGGTCTAAATCGATAATTAAATCGAATTGGTCGAACCAGAGAATATTGGTGTCGACCGACACCACCATGGTGGTGATCGACACCCAACCCAGAAAACCAATAATTGGTTCGCGGATGTTACAATTGCGAAGTTTCTTTGACAATGTTGTAATACACGTAAATTTTGCTATAATTGAAATAATAATTTACACCGACTTTTACTCGATAACATGAATTTATAATATAACACCAAGAATTGAATAATCTGTTGATTTAATATATCTTTAAATTTTTTGTGTTTGTTTTTAAAAAAAACTCTTGTAACTCTTGAAAATAATTGTTGTTCCATTAAATATATGATATTTTTATTTTTCTCCTATGTCTAGTTTCTTACAAATATTTACGCAATCATTATATATTATGATAGAAATATCTAATTTTATATTTATATAATCTCTATTCATAGTTTACTTTAATATTTTTTGGTTGTATTTTTTTTTCGTTTTTAGTTTAAATTATTGTTTTAATAATAATAAAATATTACAAAAATGAGTGAATTAATTGATGCATTTACTTTAGCTTTTTTGTCCTCTGATGATGTGGATTAATTTGTTAAAATAGAAAATAAGAAGTGATGAGGTGGAGGAAAAAAAAAGCCAACTTTTTTTTTTGTCAACCATTAGACCACAACAGGCCGGTCCATTAGTCAAATCCCTACAATCGTAGGGAGCGGGACTCGATCCCTGACGTGATGGTACCTTGTACATTAAAGACTTACTATTGGCCACAGAACTAAGGTCACTTAAAAAATAAACCAACTTTGTATATATAGATATATAAACTATTCCGAGGATTTGATTTTTTTTTATAGAGAACAAATCAATCGAAAGGGACCAGACTAAAATCAAAGAACTCATAGGAAAAAATTATTGGCAACAAAATATATATATGATTTTGTACTATCAAAGAAACTGAAATCCATGTACTATGTTTGTATAAGTCAAAGAAACTGAAATGCAAACAAAACCATTTAAGGTGGTAGAACATCACATGTTTGGGAATATGACACTTTGAACAGTTGATAAGAAAACCTCTCTCATGGTGAAAACCTCTCTCTTCTCTTCCCCTCCCCCCGATGCCGGCCTCACGCTGGTGGTCGGTAAATTTCTTCGGATGTCGAAAAGGAAAAAGAAGCCGCTAAAGGGAGCTGTCCTTGGCTCATAAAAATTCGCTACAGTCTACGCTCGTGCTTCCCTCCCCACTCAATCCAAAGCCCGACATGAACCCAAAGCAGGCTCTGCAAAGGATCCGGCGATTCAAGCACCCTCCTACTAGCGATGCTTCCGTAGAAGGTAATCTTTGCCCAGATCCGAGTTTGGGCACGACCTCGGGTTCCGTGCCTATCTCAGATCTATCACAAGTCACCTGGTTTCAGATTACACTGTTGATGGCTCTGCCTCAGGTGTTGGGTCCTCCGCCATAAATCACACTCTAGAGTCTCCGGCACCAGCCGTGTTTGATGGCTCTTCTAAAGTAGTAGTACTGATAACTCTCTAATTTACATGTTTTAGACACCATTTTTCATCTATGTTTTGCATTATATATACCCTAACCTTGGCATTTTTAGGTCGATAACCTTAGGAAATTGCATTTAGGCTGTTTAGAGTGCTGCATTGTTGGATTTGTGCATTTTGGATGAAAACAGGTGCTTTGGAGCCCAAAAAGGGGAAGAATGAGGTAAAACCGGAACATGTACCCGAAGGAGTGATCGTGCGAGAAGAACAGTCGAAATCTTAACCCGACCAAAGAGGATCTAAGAGCAGAAAGAAAAACCCGAAGACCTACCCCAGCATCCACACGACTCGAACATCGTGCAGACCTTCGGGTAGAGCTGGGAAGCTAGGTTAAATGGGTTTCTATATATAAACCCCCTCCTTATTTTCTCGCTACCAAGCCGCAAACACTCACGAACCAGAGAGTGAAAGCTTCTGAGAGGGAGAGAGAGAGAGAGCGATTTACACTTTTTCTTACTTTGTTAGGATTCAGTTTTTACTTCTTTTGCTACTCTTTTCAGTTTCGATTTTGTATTCTATCACTTTTATCTTATTTTCAATTTAATGCAACTTTCATTTGTTTGTGCTTTTATGCTATTTACCATGAGATATGAGTAGTGAATAAAAGTTTCTAAGGATGGGATAGGCGAGTATGTGCTCTTGATCGATTAGGATATCTTAGCTTGGTTGTTTATTCTATAAAAATTCCTTTCTAGATTGGTAGTCTTAATGCTATTTTCAGACCGAGAGGTTGAGATTAGATCTAGGGTCTTTTGCCATCGAGAGATGTTGTTGAAATGCTTGAACCAACCAATGCTAGAGATTTACTCACTTAGCCTAAGAGATTAGATGTGTAAGGAGTTTATTGACAATAATGAATCGGATTTTAATGCCTCCTTAGTCATGTTTCTCCAACGAGAGTTGGGTAGGGGAGTGACTAAGGTTGATTGTTTCTATCACGAGAGTGTTTTTGCAAGGTTTAGAGATTCATTGTCTAGGGAATATTTGCTTGAGGCATGTGAGATATCCCAAATTGATCAGGAGCATTTATGAGTCGAATACCGCTTCCTTAGGAGCTTTCGTACTTGATTGTTTAGCTTTTTACCTTTAACTCGACCATTTACCTGAATTGGTACTCAATCACCAGCCTTGTCTATACCCTCGAGTTGTTCATCTTTGTGTTCTTGATTTCTTCTGTTATCCGATTACCCACTCGATCCAGTACCGGAATGCTTGCATCGTGTGGTTCTTGTTTTATTTACCTTTTTGTTTCTTTGAGGTTATTAGATAAAACCCCATTATTGTTTGGCTTGACTTACATTGTTCTGATCACATCTTATCTGCTAGCATAACAACCATTTGGATTGATAACCCTTTGTACTACAACTGCATAGGGAATTGATACCCTGGGTGAAAACCTTCTTATCAAGTACCGATGGTCATTGGGAAACTACCTATAGAGGTCGAGAACGCTCCCGCTGAGGCAGCCAAACCTGCATCAAATCTGGATCTCATGGTCGATCGGGTCAAGGGTTCCTCAAAGAAACTCAAGAAGACGGACTCAGGTTTCACTCTTCGCTCTGGAGAACTGTGTGTCAGCATCCCTAATGAAGTAATCTCAAGAAACAAAAAATATTGGGAGTTCTTTGTTCTGGGTCAGTTCTATTCAGACCCTCCATCTCAAGGCATGATCCACAACATCGTAAATGGTATTTGGAGTCGCAATTACAGGGACATTTATGTCTCTTAAATGGAAGGTAACACCTTCCTCTTCCGGATCCCAAATGCTCAGACTCGCAACAGGGTTCTAACTCAAAGCTTATGGCAAATCGAAGGCCAAACAATGTTCGTTGCAAAATGGGAATTTTCTTTCATCCCTGTCAAACCAGAGCTTTCCTCTGCCCCCATCTGGCTTGAGTTACGGAACGTACCCTTCCAATTCTTTCATGAGAAAGATCTTGAGTGAATCGCGAGTCTAGTTGGTGACCCTCAATGCCTTCACCCCTCCACTGCTAATAAAACTAACCTTGAGGTGGCTAAAGTATTCATGCTTATCGACCCAAGGAAACCACTCCTGAAAGCAGTGAATGTAAAATTTGAATCTTGTGAGATCAGTAGGATCCTAGTCTCAAGCCCCTGGATGCCGCCTGTTTGTGCACACTGCAAAGAAATTGGTCGCAGTCTGTGACACTGTCGAGCAGCCTTTATCACCTGCACAGCCTGCATCTCCACCACCCACCTTCCAAAGATTTTCCCGAAGTCAAAAGGTTAAGAACCCTAGGTAGGATAAAAGAAATCGCAGAAGGAGATCAAAGACCCTGATTCCTTCCTCGTCTGACGCAAGGTTGGGCCCGAATCACAAGGGACCTTTGGAATAGAAATGGCAAATCAAGTTGGTTCCAGGACAGGGGGAAAGCTTCCCTTTAGGGAGAGTGATGAAACCTTCAAAAGAATTCCCTCGAAAGTTGTCCCGGGTGTGTCGCCACAACCTCAATCTTTTGCTAGCTGCAAGTCTGATGACGCAAGTACTTCAGCTCTCGTCCAGTCTGCAAATTGGAGTAGCTCCTCTGATAATGAGGTCTCTGAGGACTCTTCGGATATTCTGTCTTCTGACTCTGAAGAGGAACAGTTTATAAAAGTGTTGTCTTAATGACAACAGAATATCCAGCAAGGCAAGGGCCTCAAACTCTCTCATTAATTATGCATACAGAGGGAAATTTTTGTTGGAATGTCTGAGGCTTCAATATCTCTAGCCATCAGAGCGGATTTAAAAAGTGGTTCAGGGCTAATAAGCCATTTTTGCGGTCTCATCGAGACTCATGTAAAGCAGTCTAAGGATCAGAAGTTCATCACCACTCTTCTTCCTGGCTGGTCTTATGACTCTAATTATGCTTTTTCAGACTTAGGCAAGATTTGGGTGGTTTGGGATCCTAGCGTCCATGTGGTGGTGATTGAGAAGTCCCTTCAAATGATCACCTGCGAGATCCTGCTCCCTGGTTCCCTTGACAGGATTGTGGTTTTAGTGGTGTACGCGGAAAATGTGGAGGAAAAGAGAAAGGAGCTATGGTCTGATATTGTTGAGCTGTACAAAACTATAGGTGATCGTACCTGGCTTGTCTTAGGCGATTTCAACCAGGTACTCCATCCCCAGGAACACTCCCAAGCAGCTTCTTTAAACGTGGACAGGAGAATCAGAGATTTCAGAAGCTGCTTGATGGATGTTGAATGATCGAATTTAGTTTACAAAGGCAATACCTTTACCTGGTGGAACAAAAGTAGTTCCAGACCAGTGGCAAAGAAGTTAGACCGCATCCTGACAAACGACAGTTGGTGTATGCAGTATCCATCTTCTTACGGCTTTTTTGGGGAACTAGATCTCTATGATCATGCCTCTTTTGCGGTTGTCCTGGAGGATTTCCCTGTCAAAATGAAGTGTCCCTTCAAATTCTTTAACTTCCTCCTCGACAACCTGGAGTTTCTTAATCTTTTCAGAGAGTACTGGTTCTCGATCAATGTGTTTGGCTCTGCTATGTAAAGAGTTTCAAAGAAGCTCAAAGCTCTAAAAAGACCAATAAAGGAGTTCAGTAAAACTAACTACTCAGACCTTGAAAAACGCACCAAGGAAGCTTATGAACGACTATTAAGCTGCCAATCCCTCACCCTTGCTGACCCCTCGGTTCAGAACGCGGAGCATGAGCTTGAGGCACACCGCAATTGGCTTATCCTCTCTAAGGCCGAGGAAAATTTCTTTCTTCAGAAGTCTAGAGTGTCTTGGTTTGCTGCGGGTAATAGTAACACTAGCTGTTTCCATCAAGTCGCGGATTCAAGAAAAGCCATTAACACCATTAACACATTGGTTAATGAGTCTGGCTTGAATATTGATTTTCCTAAAGGTATCATTGACCATTGTGCTACATACTTCGAAAGCCTTCTATGAGAAGAGATCGGGCCTTGTATGATGGAACAAGAGGATATGAATTTGTTGTTAACTTACCATTGTTCCCAGGATGAAGCTAAGGAGTTTGAGCTCCAGTTTACCAAAGAGGAAATCAAAGCGGCGTTCCTCTCTTTACCTAGAAACAAGGGTTGCAGACCTGATGGCTTCCCCGCGGAGTTCTTCATAGCCACTTGGAGCATAATTGGAGCTGAAGTTACCGACACAATTACTGAATTCTTCGCATTTGGCTTCTTGCTAAAGCAGTGGAATGATACATCCCTAGTGCTCATCCCAAAGACCATCAATGCTTCCTGCACCTCAGACTTTCGGCCCATTTCCCGTCTAAACACGCTTTACAAAGTTATTGCAAAGTTATTGTGAAACGACCCAACCCGTTTTTTTTTTAATAATAATAACAACAAATAAAATATAGAATTAAGCATTCCATACTACTTAATTAAACCAACCCAAACCACAACTCCTCATTAAACCAGCAATAACCATTAAGCACAACGGAAACATATCAATAATACATAAGCCAACATTTCACCAATACAAAAACATTTTCTAACCATTCTATCCAACAACCTAACATAACTATAACCAAGGTTCCAACATAAACAATATATCCAACAACACACAAACAAGACCCTAGATCATCCTCCTCCTCATCACCATGATTCCACGTCACAAACCTGCACACCACAAACAACAATTAAGATGCGTAAGTATTATCACAAATACTTAGTGAGGCAATCCTCTCATCTACTGGTCTATACACACAAGTAACTGAGATTCAAATGTTAATCAACACAAACAACACAACAAACCAGGAAACAAGCGACGAACAAGTTGGTGTCGACCGATGCCAAAATGGTGTCGATCGACACTGACCTCTACTTGGTGACACCCACCTGGTGTCGATCGACACAGACCCCGAAGACACGTTCTGCTCGAGGCCGATCATCGAATCTCCGTTTCCAATCATCTCCAATCCATCCCAAACTCACCCATAAGCTTTAGGAACCTATGAGAACCATAACACAACCACCACAAGCAACAACAACACCACAAACAACATAGAACAAGCAAAACATAACAGATCTCAGGCTTAAATCATCCATGGTTATGAACTCACCTCTTTGCAGGAAGATTCTGACCAATAGCAACGAATCCAACACCTTAGGAAGCTCCTCCTTCGTCATTAGCTCTAGATCTCCTCTCCACAGGAACAGATCTCACCAAAAACCACCAAGAACAAGCCAAAAACCTCTCAACTCACAAGTTCTCTCCTTTCTCTCTTTTCTTCTCCCAAGCGGCGACCAAAACTCTCACAATCCACGACCCTAGGTCAAATTTCTCTATAAATACGCCGATTTGACACTTCAATTGAACTAGACCGAACCAAAACGACGAATTAAAACAACCAATTGATGGTGTTGATCGACACTCCCCTTGGTGTCGATCGACACCCATTTCCTAAATCTCCAATTTGGTTCGCGGATGTTACATCTTGATTGGTCGGCTTCAGAGTTTTCTCTCCAAGGTCATCTCCCCTGCTCAGTCTGCTTTTCTCCCTGGTCGATCTCTGGCGGAAAACGTTATGCTCACCACAAAGTTAGTTTAAGGGTACAACTGGTCCAACATCACGCCCCGCGGTATGCTAAAGGTGGACTTCCGCAAAGCGTTCGACTCTGTGAGATGGGATTTCGTTATTTCAGCCATGAAAGCCCTTGCCATCCCTGTCAGAGTTATAAACAGGGTACATGAGTGTATTTCCACTGCTTCCTTCTCGGTATCAGTAAATGGCTGTAATAGGGGGTTTTCAACAGTACAAAAGGCCTACGACAGGGAGACCCACTCTTCCCTATCTGTTTGTACTTGCACTGGAGGTTTTCTCAAGGCTTTTGCATTCGCAGTATGAATCAGGATATGTCCATTATTACCCCAAAGCAGTGGTGTTGCAACTCTCTCACCTTATGTTTGCTGACGACGTAATGATCTTGTTCGATGGAGGCAGTTCCTCTCTGCATGATATATGTGAAACTCTTGAGGATTTTGCATCATGGTCTGGATTGAGAGTCAAAAAGTCTAAGAGCCAACTATTCCTCGTAGGCCTCGACACCATTGAGCAACAGGTCGTGGTCTCCTATGGTTTTCCTTTAGGATCCCTGCCAATCAGATACCTGGGCCTCCCTCTCATGAGCAGGAAGCTCTGTCTCGCCGAGTATGAGCCTATCCTCAAAATACTATCCTCCAGAGTCAGATCATGGAAGACTAAGCTTCTGTCTTTCGCAAAACGTGTGCAGTTAATAGCATCAGTCATCTTCGGTTCCATAAATTTCTGGATGTCTACTTTTATTCTACCAAAAGGATGCATAAGGAGATTGAGAGTCTCTGCTCTATATTCCTATGGTTATGAAACATTGATGAGGGTAAATTGGCAAAGGTTTCTTGGGATAAGTGCTGTCTACCTAAAAATGAAGGAGGATTAGCCCTGAGGAGGCTCTCCGAATGGAACAAAACCTTAAACCTGAGACTAGTTTGGTTGCTGTTCGACCAAAAGGACTCACTTTGGGCTAAGTGGCACCACCACCACCACCTCAAAACTAGATCCTTCTGGGAAATCGTTGTCACCCCATCGGACACCTGGACCTGGAGGATGCTACTGAACCTAAGACCTCTCGCGGGGAATTTCGTTAAGGCCATCATACGCAATGGTTCAAGGGCTTCATTTTGGTTTGATAATTGGACTACCATAGGTCCGCTGATCAAGAGCTTGGAGACTATTGCTCCCGTCAGCTACGAGTTCAACTTACTGCGAAGGTGGTCGATGCGTACCAGAACATGGCTTGGAGACTCCCCTTAACAAGATCAGAACCAGCGCTGTTTATTCACAATCATCTCTGTTCTCTACCGGCTCCCTCCCCAGACCAGGCTCAAGACTACTACATCTGGAAGGTGAATGACTTTGAGTGTCAGGATTTCTCAGCAGAAAAGACTTGGGATGCTTTGCGACCTCGAGCAATTGTAAAAGATTGGACCTCGTCAGTCTGGGTTAAAGGTGCAATGCCGAAGTTCGCTTTCCACATGTGGATTAGTAATTTGGATAGACTCCCTACCCGTAATATACAAGCTCCACGAAACCATGATGACATGATGTATAGCACACTTTTAGACAGTCTCTTTTAAATTGAGAGATATCATATTATTGAAGAAAACATACAAACACACACAAGATGACTCCTCATGCACACATATGCAATGACTCTCACAAACATAAGTCAATCAGAAAAGTTTCCTAATTCTCAGACAAGGGGAACTACATTCTCACCAATCCTTGTTAGAGTTTTATTTAATGAATTTGATTTAATTAAATTAAACTAAGAAGAGAACTTGTGTCCATCGATGAATATACATGTACCTTCATTCTTCATATACGTCGATTGGAAAGGACACATATACATCGGTTGTAGAAACAACGTTTGGTGTAATATATAAACACATCACTTGACATAAACGAGATATAATAGTTTCGTCTCTTCTTTTTTTTCCCATAAATTTTTGAAAGAAAAACAGAGTATAGACGTCCACTTAACTACTTATACCATAAGGACGAAATTCTATCTTAGGAGATTGCTCAAAGCAAGCCTCTATCATTCTACTATTTGTTCTAACTTTGAAGAAGGAGAATTTGTCAAGTGAGTTTCTCTTTGATATGTGTGTTTGATATGCTTCTATATTCTGGAAGTATCAATCTAAGACATAATTTTTCTCTTTGTTGTTTTGGAATTGATAGATGGATCAATCTGCTTCTGTCGTGAAGAAATACATTGAAAAGATGTTGTTTTATCTAACAGCGCTGCATCTGGCACAATACCTGACTTCGGAAGCACCGGAACTTCCTGCTGAAGGTGACATTTCAGTTGAAATCATCAAGGCATCAGAGGCATGAGTTTTTGTGCAAGAATTATATAATTAATGCCTTAGATGATTCTCTCTACGATGTTTATCACATTTTCCAAAGCCCAAAACAGTTGTGAGAATCATTGGAGAAGAAGTACAAGTCTAAAGTTGCAAGTGCTAAGAAATTCATCGTTGGAAAGATTTTGAATTTTAAGATGAGTGACACCCTCCTTGAATTTTGAATAATAAATATTAACTAGTGGTCCTATATTTACTAGCCACCTAACCACAACCCAAACAAACAGCAGAAAAACCAAAAGAAATCTTTAAACTAATAACCAATAAATAATAAACCAATGATTCAATCCAACAGAGTCATAACATAAAACCAGTAACCTAGCAATGTTCTAATGACCCAACTCTAATAACATAAAAGAAGTCAGACCACAATCAACGAGCCACTAGGACATCCTCCTCTTCATCACCTTAATTCCACGATCACATTTTGCCTTTACCTGCACCACAACACATATGAGATGCGTGAGTACTTAGTAAACACTCAGTGAGGCAATCCTCCCATCTACTGGGCTATACACACAAGCAATTGAGATAACTCTAACCATCAAACAACAATTAACAAGCAAACAACAATCAACAAGCAAACAACAAACCAGGACTACTGCATCGACCGACACCAAACCATGCATCGACCGACACCATATAGGGTAGCATCGACCGACGCAAGCTAGCATCGACCGATACAAGATTCGCTTGCATCGGCCGATGCTCCTAGGTCAAATCGCGTCGTTCTCACGTTGCATCGACCGATGCACAAAGTGCATCGATCGACGCACATGTCGAGCATCATCTTCCTCGAAGCTCCTCGCCGGATCTCCATCCCTAAACCACCCAAACAAAATCCAATGCCACAAAAAAGCTTCCCAAAGCCTCTTACGACTCAACAACGTTCTAACAAGCCAAATAACACATACAACAAGCAAATCAGAAAAATCTCAAGCTTAGATAAGCCATAATCATGCACTCACCTTTGCCAAAGAAGATTTTGACCCTAATACGATAGATCTACGCTCCTAGCATGTTCCTACAATGCTCCTAGCTTCAGATCTCCCACGAACAGCCACCAAACTCCCAAAATCTCACCATTAACCTTAAGAACAGTTAATAACTTCTTTTTTCTCTTTCTTTTCTTTCAAAAGCGGCCAAAACCACTAATGACGACAAAAGCGGCCAAAACCACTAATGACGACATCCGGTCGAGCACCGTTCGAGCCACCGGTCAAGCCACGTCTCGAGCCCACGTTCGAGCCACCTTCGAGCCATCCGATCGAGCCCACGTTTGAGCCACTTTCGAGCCATCCGATCGAGCCCACGTTCGAGCCACCTTCGAGCCACCCAGTCGAGCCACCCATCACGCGCGTCACTCGAATTCGTTCGAGCCACCTCGCTCGAGCCACAATGAGATCACCGACTCGATCGCACATGTTAGGAAGATGCCCCGTCTCATACGCTTGAGGAGATTCCCAAACCGACTCTTTACCTTGTCGTTTTAAGTTTTAGGGATTTACATGTTTTTACAATAAATACATTTTGTTAAGTCTTTAGCCATATATTTACATGTTTTTACAATTTATACATTTTGTTCTTTTCCTTAAGGTTTTACCTAGCCACCTAAAACGTTCTCAGACTTTGTAATCTGATATCTTTGAGTTTATTCAGTTTTTGCATTTGATTTCTTCTACAAAGTTGTTCTTCCCATTTTTTATCTATCTAATGATGCTTGATTCAATGTTTTCTGAGTTTGCATCATTGATGATGATTTCTAGATCTGAGTAGTGTTAGAGTTCTTGAGGATGGGATAGATTAGGTGGAGGATCTTAGGATGTAGGGTGTTTAAGCTTTGATTTGTATGATTCCCTTCTGGACTAGAGTTAGAAATACTAGTTTCTCTCTGATCAATTGGAACTAGGGCTTAGACATTTCTACATCCAAAAGTTGTTCGATGAAATGTCTGACCAACTAGTGCCAGAGACTTACATTCCTAGCCTAAGAGATTAGTTGTCTAGGATGTTCGTTGACGTAAATGAACTTGTTTGTCATGCCTGCTTGATCATGTTTCTCTAGTGAGAGCTAGGTTTGGAAGTGGTTAAGTTTGAGTAGCTTCTATCAAGAGATTGGATTAGCTAAGTAGTGATGTTCATTGTTTAAGGATAGTTTGCTTGTGGCATGTTAAACACTCTATAGACTAGGATACTCCACCGACATCAATTACTCCCATCCATAGGACTTCTTTCTTTCTGATTTTTATTGCATCTCTGAGACTGTTTCGCTTCTTGTTGTTTAGTTCATGTTTAGACTTGTTTCTATTTTCATTCATTTTTGCTTCTTGTCATGCATTCTCGTTTCTAGTTCTGTAACTCATTTCCGTTTTGCGTTCTAATCATTTTAGGATTGTTAGAGATAAAACCACTCTTTGAATTGGCTTGACTAGTGATTTCTTGATTGCATCTCAATTGCTAGTAAAGTTTCCCAACTGGATTGAAACCTTAAGTATTACAACTTGTGATAGGGGATTCGTTTTGCTACATTTAAGATTTCAAGTTTTGCAAGATTCAGTTCTGTTACACTTCTCATTCTGAGTATTGACTTGTTTTGGTTGTCTCCTTGTTTGTTTTGCATATCAGGAACCTGTTGATTGCAACCTTGCATGCACACCAGATCAAGAGGACACCAGAATCTCCTTACTGCTATCGACGACATCAATCGGTTACAAAGACCACGACAAGCTCATCCTCTCACTGATCATCCCGCACCAGTCACTATAGAACAACCTAACAGACCAAGTAAAGAGGGACCTCAAGACTGTCAACGACAAGCTTGATCGCCTCTTACTAAGTGTGCAGAAGACCATCCACTTTGTATCTGAAGATGACCATTTCCAAGTTCAAGATGGGGATGGTGATCAATCTGGAGAGGTCAGCTACGTCCAGAATCAAGGTGGCTATAACAACGGTTAAAACCCTTATACGACGAACCCCAATTAGTCTTACTGGAGCACCAACGTTGCATATCCACAAGATCAAGTGTACCCTCCTCAGCACCAACAACAACGTCAACGAAAACCTTTTGTGCCTTACAATCAAGGATTCGAGCCTAATCAACAGTTCCAACAAGGTTATCAAGCTCCCTCAGGACCACCACCAGGATTCGGCCCTCAACCGGTTCAGCCTACTCCGGCTCCTGATCAAGAAATGAAGCAAATGATGCAACAACTTCTTCAGGGTCAAGCTAGTGGTTCTCTGGATAAAAGTTTTCTCTAACCTCAAAACGCAGCGTTTAACTTAAATTGCTTCCCGACAAACCGGCCTTGCATCGACCGATGCACCTCCCAAACCGGGATTCCGGTCCGCGGATATTACACTTCCAGTGGTGAAACAAGTTGAAGAAATTCAAGTAACTTCTCATGAATTGGAGGATGAGGGTATGGGGCTGAATGAAACTTTTCTGGTTGCATCCATTATTGAAAAATTGCCTCCAACTTGGAAAGATTTCAAGACCCACCTAAAGCATATAATTGAAGATATGAGTCTTGAGCAGTTAATTCTGAAACTTCGAGTCGAAGAAGAAAATCGCAAGAACGAGAAATCTGAATTCTCGTCAATGGAAGCAAAGGCCAATTTAGTTGAGGGAACAATTCCAAATTCAAGGGCTTTAAAAAGAATTCAAACGTTAAGAGAATGTTCATTCCACCAATAGGTTCTAACTTCAAGAAGAAACTATAAGATGTTTATTGGGTGTGTGGAAAGCCTGGCCATAGAGCTAAGGATTGCCGCCAAGAAAGATGGAACATCTTGTAGAGATGCAAATAACGCAAACCTTGTCGAAGATCAGTTTGTTGCCGTAATTTCCAAAGCAAACATGATGAAAAACTCTAATGATTGGTGGGTTGACACTGGTGCGACAAAGCATGTGTGCTCTGACTTGATTATGTTCGCAACGTATGAACACGGTTCTGGTGGAAAAAAACTGTATATGGGAAACGAAAGCACATCAATGATTGAAGAAAAATGCAAAGTGGTCTTGAAACTCACATCTGGGAAGGAACTTGCACTCACCAACGTGCTCCATGTTCCTGAGATTCGAAAGAATCTGATTTCGGGTTCACTTCTTAGCAACAAAGATTTTAAGATTTTATTTGAATCTGATAAGTTTGTACTCACTAAAGGTGGGGTGTATGTCGTAAAAGGCAATCTCTGTGATGGTCTTTTCAAACTGAATGTTGTACCAATCATTAATAAAAATGTAGGCAATAGCTCTGCTTCTATTTACTTGCTTGATTCAAGTGACTTATGCCATGCAAGAAAAGGACATCTTAATTATCGTTCTTTACGTAGAATGATAAATTTAGGATTGTTACCAAAACACAATCTAATATAAATAGAAGCAAATGTGAAGTTTGTGTGGAACTAAGTATTCAAGCACTCTTACAAATCTGTGGAAAAATCAAACGTGTTATTTGGTTTGATACATAGTGACTTGTGTGATTTTCTATCTACACCAAGGTCGTGAAAGAAAGAGTTATTATATTCCTTTCATTGATGATTATAGTAAGTTTTGTCATATCTATTTGATTGATACTAAAGATGAGGCTTTGAATATTTTTAAGAAATATAAAGCTAAGGTTGAAAATCAATTAAATAAGAGAATAAAGATTCTTAGGTTTGACCGTGGTGGAGAATACAAGTCAAATGAATTCTCAGATTTTTGTTCTACACATGGAATCATTCATCAAACTATAGCTCCTTATACTCCGAAGAAAAACGGAGTGGCAGAAAGGAAAAATAGAACACTAAAAGAGATGATGAATTCCATTTTAAACAATTCAGGTGCACCACATAATTTATGGGGTGAAGCTATCCTTACGGCAAATTCAATATTGAATAAAATTCATCATAAAAAAGTGATAAAACCCAAGATGAATTCTGGAAGAATAAGACTCCTTCATATAAAAATATGAAGGTGTGGGGTTGCCTTGCAAAGGTTCAAGTACCTTTACCGAAAAGAACTGTTATTGGGCGAAAGACGGTGGATTGTGTATACATTGGTCATACGGAAAACAATGCCGCTTATATATTTTTAGTTCATAAATCTGATTGTGCTGAATTAAAGGTAAATACAATCATTAAATCAAATGAGGCTGAGTTCTTTGAGTATGTTTTTCGTACAAAGAACCTTTAAAAACAAGTACCAAACGGGTACATGAGGATGATGAAGGTGCCTCAAAGGTTCAAGAAGAAGAAAAATGAACCGAGAAGAAGTAAAAGAGGAAGAATTGGTAAAGATTTTGGTACAGATTTTATGACATATTTGAGTGAATATGAACCTCAAACTTATAAGGCTGCTAATGAATCATCAGAAGCACTTTATTGGAAAGAGGCAATTCAAAATGAAGTTGAATACATTTTGAGTAATCATATATGGGAATTGGTTGATTTACCACCTGCTAATAAATTAATTCGACATAAATGGATCTTTACTAAGAAGTTGAGATCAAATGGTACAATTGACAAATATAAAATAAGACTAGTGGCGAAAGGATTTCGTCAAAAGGAAGGTTTTGATTTCTTTGATACATATTCTCCGGTGACTAAAATCACTTCAATCAGATTGCTAATAGCAATTTCAGCCATATATGATCTAGAAATTCATCAAATAGATGTTAAAACAGCATTTCTAAACGGTGAACTAGATGAAGAAATATATATAAAACAACCCAAAGGTTTTATAGTCAAACGACATGAGATAAAAGTTTGTAAGCTTAAGAAATTTTTGTATGGACTTAAGCAAGCACTAAAACAATGACATGACAAGTTTGACAACACAATGAAATTGTTTGGTTTTACGAGATAAATGAGTTCGACAAGTGTGTACATTAAGAAAACCAAAATTAATACAATCATTGTATATGTATATGTGGATGATAATATGTTGATAATAGGAACAAGCAACAAAATTGGTTTTTCTTGTTCCGGAATTAAGGGCTGGGAACTGCATATGTCAAAGTGTGATTGAGGAGAGAGGCTGAATTTGGTGGACGGGTCGGTCATATTTAAGTGACGCCCCTACACACACAAAACTAAAACGGAGTTTTAGAAACTAAATAAAATCACAAGTAATATTATATTAGTACAACAAAATCACATCAAAAATTTAGAAACCTTTTGTTAACTGAAAAGCTCACGACCATAGTTGGAAAAGTTGCCCAAAATAAATATTGCAATTATAAAATAAAAATATATGATTAGAAAGTTTTTTCTTTATGTAAACGGCTTAAAAAGTTTTATATATTCTCTAAATTTTTTTCCACTAAATTTATATTTCCTATTCCATGGCTTCTCCTTGCTTTTGTCGTGGACCGGGTTAGTTAGACATAACCATCGCTATTACATCAGAAAAGCAGGGATACGAGTTTTTAAATCCTTGACCAAAAAGACCAAACACGTCATCAAATTCCACATAAATTTGATATAAAGGACAAAAATGAGATCATTAATGACGTAAGAACAAACAAGGGGACATTCATTATTCAGATGGAGAAGAAAAAATTAAGAGAGTAATGTCAAGAGTCGTTGGAATTGAAGATCGTTACCGATGACTCGGACAAAAAAAAAAAAAAAAAAAAAAAGAGGATGAGCTATAGCACCGATATTAAACCATAGCTTGAAAAAAGATTGATCAATCTTATCCTGTATAGTAACTTTTTTTTTGGTAAAAAAATAACCCTTTATGGTGCCAAGTGAAAAGAGATAATTTGATACCCTCATTGTCATTGCTAAACAGGTTTATACAGCAAACTGGTTGGACTCTCATCCTTCTCTGAACTGGTTTACATCTGTTTTCCGTCATTGGTGTCTCATTAATTGGGCTAGTTCATTCCAAAGAGCTTATGGCATGTATATACTTGATTAGGTAACAAACACAACTAAAAGTAGTTAAATCATTAAATGATGCGATGAACAAATAATCATGAAGTTGTGAACAGTCACTCTCAAAATAAAATGTATCCACTCCTTAATTTATTATTCGTCATTCAATCCTTCTTTATGATTAGGACCTACGAACTCAAAAGGGAACCACTCACTCTCATAAATTTTCAATTAATCCATGTGTAGATGACTTAGAGAAAAGATGGTACAGGAAGAGGTAGAGGTAGATGTGGAGATCAAATCTACGGCTGATAAGTTCCACATGTTCGCCAGGAGATCACAACATGTTTCCAAAGCCACTCGCTACATTCAGGGATGTGATCTGCTCGAAGGCGAGTGGGGCAAAATTGGAAGCATACTCTTGTGGAAATTAACTCCTGGTAATGGAAGTATTATTTTGTACGTCTCAATCTATGCAAGTTAAACCTTAAACTATGGCATAGGTATACTAGACAATTGGATCTACGGATAAATAGAATGATATATTTGATTTGTAAATGCGTTTTGGTGTAGATGGAGAGCCAAGAGTGTCAAAGGATAGGATCGAAGCCATGGATGTTGAGAATAATGTGATCCAGTGGAGGGTGTTAGAGGGACCTCTGAAGAAAGAGTACAAAAGCTTCTTGAAAACGATGAAGGTGAGCCCTAAGAAAGGAGGGCCTGGAAGTGTGGTGAAGTGGAACATGAGGTATGAACGACTTAATGAGAACGTGGCTCACCCTGAGAGCCTCCTTCATTTCTTCGTCGAAGTGATTAAGGATATCGACCAATTCCTCTTGTCTGATGATTAGGGGACTCTTCTGCGGCTTGACTTATGTGTGGGGGAGTTATTATATGCGTAAGGAATGTTCTCTTCTTATGTTTTGTATGTTCTTTCTCGATAATGTGATAATGTTCTTAATAAATCTCTCTCTGTTTAAAAAATAAAAATAATAAAAAGAGGAGAGAAAATAATATAAATCTATTTTTCAAGAGAGACTTATGAGAGATTTTTAAATCACATGGTTTATAATTATTGGTTAAAAATATAGATATTATTTGGTTGAGAGAATTTAGGAGAGTAATTGATGTAGATGTTCATTCCTTCATCTTCTCTAGAATCCTCTTGTTACATAGAGAATTAGTTAGAAAATATTTAATAATTTATTTATAATTGTTTAGGACAAAGAGTTACGATTTCTAAGCTTAATGGAATAATATTCATAGCTACATACATGCATGAACATAAGTTGTTTATATTGTATCAAATCTCCAATATTATATTACACATGTTAAGTGTAACTCCCCGAAAATTCAAAAAAAGAATTCTGAAGATTACTAGGAATAGCATAATGAAATATTAAAATTCCACAATACGTAAAAGTTAAAAATCTCATGAATTTTAAATTTTAAAGGAAAAAAAAATGTAGGAGGATATACGAAGTCTCGCACTACGTCAGAGAAACAAACTCCAAATCTCAGCTACTCTGCTCCTCTTCAACGTGAACGGACAATCATTTGGTGAGACTACGCATACCATACTAAAAAAGTTCACTTACGGATACGAACAAACATATATCTCGAAGTTATTATTCAAAACTAGCTAACATAGAAATTTATAAGAACACATAATATCAGCAGAGCGGAAATATATAAGCATAACATAAATATTACGTATTAGCAATATATGAAATGTACAATATCCCAACATTAGTTGATTCAATCCATATACTAGGAGCAAATATACATAATAAACATGATAACGATCTTAGCAGTCATTGAGGTGATATGGGAATACGACCCATAACAGGGGCGGATCTACGTGGTTCTTAGGTGGGGCACGCGCACATTTGGGATAAGTGTGTGCCCCATGCACCATCTTGTAACGAGTTCGATGTTCTCTTTAGATTTTTTTTTTTGTTGTATTCTTATTTTCCTTTTTCTATGCTCCACATTTCCTTATTAATGTCTACTATATTTTTTATTATTTTTTAAGATTAGTTCCATAGTCTTTTTGTCTTATGTGTTTTCTTTCTTACTTGTAATTAATTTTTAACAAAATTTGAATCTTCCTTTTCTACTATTAACTATATTTACATTTAAATTTTTAAAAAATTGCAAACTCAGTATACAATATTATAGTTTTTTAGTTTATCTAATATATTTAGAGTCTAAATTTGTGTGAAATATAATTGTTATTTTAAATATATCTAATATGCAAGTATATATATATATATATACATTTAGAAATCAAATAAAAATAAAAATTAAATTACTATAAATGGAAAATCATATTTAATATCTTTATTATCTGAATTTAATATCAGAGTGTTGACAAAAAAAAAGATTTAATATTATTAAGTTATTTGTGTCAGATACAAATAATTTTGCTGGATCCACCACTAACCCATAACATGAACCGATCCCAATACAAACAGAATAGGGGACTAAATAATATATCCGCTGGTTCGGTAGCATGGATTGCTAAATAAAGCTAACTAAATACAACTCCTAATAAAATATTATATTTTTTTTATTAACAATCCAATAACGTTTTGTTGATTGGGAAAAATGTTGTTTAAACCATAAACTTTCAAATTAAATAAATTATTGTCATTCAAAACAATAATTTTTTTAAGACCGTTTAAAACCAATTGGTTTCTTTATATTAAATGATACATGTATACAGTAAATTTATATATATATATATATATATATATATATTATTTTTGTTTTTTTTTCTAATTTATGTGGCAGGTAGCATGGAAGAATGATTGATTTGGTTATACTGTATATACAATAAGTGATGTAATATTATATGATTGATTTGGTTATAATATTACTGATTGCACATATGGCAGATAGTACTGTTACAATCTGTATTTGTCTATATATTTGGTGATTGAAACCAAACTTCACAAAGAGTAGAAAAGTTGTCAACAATATTTGGGCATTCGTTACACGTAAAAGGCAATACATATAATGTATCAAGCTATCAGCACGGCGACTCCAGCAATGCCTGTAATATTTCCTTCTTCATGGACGCGACCTGTAATCCTCCCTCTCCGGAGTGTAAAGACCTTCAAGCCTCTCGCATGCCTCAAATTAAAAGGAGAAAAAAGGTAAACATATGTCTCTCTATCTCAAATCATAAGAGCTCAGTGATCTAATATATTTTGGTAGGGTGGTACTATTGCCACTTCCGATGTCTATAGCTAGCTATACTATGTTCGTAATCTAATTGAAATATTCATATGGCAGAATGAGTGGGTTCCACGAAACTGAACATAAAGTTCGTGATTATGAATTGGATCAGTTTGGTGTGGTGAACAATGCCGTTTATGCCAACTACTGCCAACACGGTTAGTCAAAGTCGATCGGTTGCAAATGCTGCTGCTAAGATTATTATAAATCCTCTTTTCGAGTCTAGACGTGTGCTACAATTAAACAATATAACTTTCTTGTCCACTATTTATTTTTTGTTAAACTTGTTTTCATACAAAGGTCGACACGAGTTCTTGGAGAGTATCGGCATCAACTGCGATGAAGTATCCCGTTCTGGTCAAGCCTTGGCAATTTCTGAGTTGTCAATCAAATTCCGTGCACCTTTACGAGTACTTTTGACCCTCTTTTCCTAGCTATATATATATATATAAAAAATAATCGTCACATATTCTAATATCAGTGTTATTATGTATATCTATTTGATTTATTTGAGCAGAGTGGATTCAGATTTGTGGTGAAAACTAGGATATCAGGAGTATCTGTGGCGCGTATCTACTTTGAGCAATTTATCTTAAAACTGCCTGATCAAGAGGTTAATTTTGTTGCTCTTGTTAAGCCTTTGTGTTGTTTTTTTTACTTGTGTTCTAATCTAGATCCTTTTGGTATAGCAGCTTATTTTGGAAGCGCACGGAACGGGTCTGTGGCTCGACAACAACTACCGTCCTGCCCGAGTCCCATCTTATATACGCTCTAATTTCGTTCATTTCCAACGCCAAGAAGTCGCTGTTCACTCCTAATTTTGTTCACATCCAATAAGTACTATCTTGCCTGCATCGATATGTTTTTTTCAAATAACGAAGATCTAGATTCCTACATTCTCTTATTCCAGAGAATAGAGTATTTTATATGGTATTCTGGCAAGTGCCATTCGATTTCTAAAATTTATCTGAAAGTTTTTATAAATTGAGTTATTGACTATTTATTCTTGTATATTATTTTACATATCGTAGAACGTATGTTTCTTTTCATATCATTTGTTATCAGTGTGTATGTATAATTTATCAAATATACACTATTACATATTAATAAGATACTGTATAAATAAAATATACTCGTGGAAAAAAAAGAAACAAAACGTGATTCATCAACTAATTGACCACAATAGATGCAGCCACTGGTCTCCCAATTGCCACTTGTTCAGCGCAGGAGGCCACTGATAAGTCATGGAACTCATGTACCAAACCAAACAATATATGGCCGGCCACATGAGTTTACGTGACATAATAATAAATAGTGTTCGAGTAGGGCCATTTACATTAAATTATCGAAATCAATTCATATTTGGATGGCTGTCGACGAATTTCAAACCATTTGTAAACAGAATTTGAAATTTTGTTTTGTCAACTAATCAATACAATAAAAACAACCTAATTTTCTTTCTCTAATTCACATATCAGCTTTTTCATATTTTTAAAAGTGACACTTCGTAAAAACAATATTCAAATAAAATTAGACCACTAAGATAAATATTATGACACATCAACATTCTTATACTTTGTACTTAACTAAAGAAAGCAATCATAATATTGAAGAAACTGATAGAAATCATAATAACATGTTATTCAATCCTTAAGATATCAATATAATCGTTCTTCTCTTTATATAGAGATTACAGAGGTTTAACCTAGTTCTAGAGTCTTCTACGTAGTGACGAGCTGTCATGTTGACTGACACATGGTTTTGATCATAGTTGCATGATTCGAGTGCTGCAAATCTATTCTTTGTCGTCACTTTCGTACAAGCTGCAAGCTGTGCTAATCCTCTGTTTCTTATCTTGTTCTGCAGGTAGCCGTTGGATTGGATGAGCTTGGGCTTGAGCGTTTGTTCACTAGCCTTCACATTCTTATTGGCCTTCTGATAAGCACATGAGAGGCACGTGTGAGAAGATTGAGAACAATGTAGAGTATAAATAGAGATAGATTAGTATTGTAAACACTATCCTGCGTAATCATTGATGTGTAAAGAGGAATTAGAGCTTATGTGCTCTGTTCTTAGGTGATGAGATTGGAGAACTGTAACTCCAAGATTATCAATTAGGGTGAGAAGAGATAAGAGAGAAGAGTTCGTATGCTCAATCTTATCAAATGGTGCGCTTGTGAACACGGATCGAATCGAACGCTGAAGAAAGTTAAGTTTTCAAGCAATTTGGGGATTTTTAATCACAATGTGTCTTGAAAGATTTCCCATCTTCGATGGTGTTGCTGGTGAATTGCGACCATGGATTTCATGGCTAGAGGATTTCTCTGTTCAGGAGAATTTCACGGCAGATGAGAAGCTGAATCTTGCGCAAAGTCTTCTCGAAGGTGAAGCTCTCTTGTGGTTTCAACGGCGAACACGAGTATGGGGATATTTTGACAGTTGGGGAATGATGGAGTTAGCCTTGGTGTTTCGATTTGGTGACAGAAATGAAAGAATCAGACTCATTCAGGAGCTTAGAGAAGAGAAACAGATTGAAATCTTGGAGCAGAAGAAAGAATCGAAGAAAGAAGTGGATTTGTGTTTGGGGAAGATCTCGTCGCAATCGCAAGACGTAGTGGAGAAATCCAAAGAATCATTGATTCAAGTTGATGAGATCGTAGTGGAGAGGAAATAGATTCAAGAAACATTTGTTTCCAATGAATGTGTATCAATAGCAACTTCTGTTGTAGAAAAAGTTACGATGCACAATGAAGAAGCAATCCTACTCAAAGAATCGTTGGTCTAGAATCAATTTAACCCGCAACATCAGGTATTGATCTCTGACTTGGAACCTAGGCGTAGAGTTCATCAGTTAGAATTTTCTGGAATGGTTTCAGTTTTGGCAAATAGAAAAGTTGGGGAAAAACATGTTGAGAATCCAATCTTTGAAGCTCTTAATGAAGTAGCATGGATCTTTACTGAAGAATCGCCAAAGAGTCAAGAAGTTGATGTGATGTTAAAAAACACGGATTTGAGCTTGATCTTTGATGGAAATGTTGCAGCTCAGTTTAAGATTGTGTATGGTAGTGAGATGGACCCTTATGGCTACAAAGTGTTCGATCAAATGTTTCTTAGAGGGTCTAACTTACTGCAACATATGAAATTTCTTAGAGGGTACAACTTACTGCAACATAAGAAGATGAGCAAGTTTCCTAAGTCATGGATATTCAAGTTCAAGAACAGTTTGGAGGCACAAAATTCAGCACCAGAACAACTATTGTTTCTAGATATAGTTGCAAGAGACGGCTTGCATAGGCAGTGTACTTTCAACTTTGTGTGATAGTCATGAGCTGCAAATGCAAGAACAGAGAAAATGTTCTAAGTTCTGGACATTCAAATATAATAACAAGGCTTTACGAGGAGAGAAGATATTAATGAAGCAGAACCAGTCCAATCACAGAGGAAAAATTAAGTTTGAACATGTTAAGCATGCTTGTTGGCTGATCCAGTGTAGAAAACCTAGTTGCTATTTGTCTATGTTGCTTCAGCGATTCCAATTTGTTGTTATGGATTTCTAAAAATTTTGGAGATTTAGGTTCAAAGGCCAGATTTTGGAGATTTTCATCGTTGTGTTTGAAAGAAAAAAGCTGCAAAAGTTTAGCTTGCAACTATGGATGACCTGCAACTTCACGGCGAAGCTACGGTGTAGAAGATCAATATGTGTTCAGCAGCTCTACTATGGCAGGAGACAGAACAGAGAGCACGGATTGATTGTACTCAAGTTCCGAATCAAACGATATAATGTTGTGTGGTGGTCTCAGATTGGGAAAGTAATTGAACCTGCAACTTCTGCATCTATGTTGTTGGCTCTGCCAATCATCCCAACAACTCCACAACAGCTTATCTACATGAAGTTGGAGCATGATTCTGTCATTCAAAGGGAATTGGAACAGATTCAAAGAGCCATTCAGGTTGTACACTACATTCCTGTTGCTGGTTACAAGTTTGGAGAGCTTAGGATGAATGTTGTATTTTGGTGGACGTTTCCACCGGATCCAGGAATCTATAGGCAGCTACGACTCTCACAAGACCTGCAATGAAACAGTATCACGGTGCAGAGGATCAATGTGTGTGCAACAGCTCCACCATGGCATCAGCGAATGTCTTCTTTGGTTTCCATCTTCACTACTTTGGCTACATCACAGCTTGAGGACAAGCTGTTTTGAAAGGGGGGAGTATTGATAAGCACATGAGAGGCACGTGTGAGGAGCTAAAGAGAAGATTGAGAACAATGTAGAGTATAAATAGAGATAGATTAGTATTGTAAACACTATCCTGCGATCATTGATGTGTAAAGAGGAATTAGAGCTTATGTGCTCTGTTCTTAGGTGATGAGATTGGAGAACTGTAACTCCAAGATTATCAATTAGGGTGAGAAGAGATAAGAGAGAAGAGTTTGTATGTTCAATCTTATCACCTTCGTACATATGTAAGGGCTTTTAACGAAACTATATCGTTTTGGTTGTTAGTCTTGTTGACTGTTGACAAATATAATATAAATCCATAGACCTTAACATTTTTATTTTTATTTGTATGAACCTATCATTCAATGATAACGAGACAATCAGACAAAGGCATTAAAATTTATAGAAATCGATTCATATTTGGACGACAAGGACATTAACAATTACATAGGTTAGTGTTCATAATGTAAGTTTAGATTTCTCTCTTTCTACACTTTATCTCTTTCACAATTGTAATCGTAAGAGATGGGGAATCTCAATTACTTCGATCAAGAACCTGCAACGTGATCTAATGAATTCCACAGAAAATCTCAGCTCCGGTTTGGAGATAAACTGGTTAAAATCTCGTGTGCATGTTCTTTCTTGCTTTCTATTTTGTTCTTTCTTAATCTTTGCAACAGTACAAACGAGTGAACGAAAGAGAGTTGTGAGGTGTATTCATGTAGATATGAGGTGTAGGTCATATAGTTTGCCATTGGAGCTCACGGTTGTGGAAAAGAATCGGCTTGATTTGAATATCCCAAACACGAAGCTATAGAACCGGATCTATTTGTGTAGATATTTTGTGAACAATCATTCAATGTTTTGAAAGTAAAGGAATTAAAAACGCTCTCTATAATTTGATAGCATACAATACCATACCGTAAAAGTTCAGACGTTACAAGCATATTGAAAGCATGAAAGACATTAGTTGCTACAAGGCTGGTCTGTAGGACTTTGAAAGATGCGTTCGCCCGTGAAAGCAGTAATGGATATTGAGTGATGTGGCTGTATTGTAGGACAGTAGGAGGTCTTTTGATTGGAGCGCAAGATATAATCATATATAGAAAGAAGATTTGCACTTATCCTGGGATAGGAAAGTAATCATAATACATATAGTAGGAGGATGACCTATATATTGAGTTACTAGGGAAAACATATTGTTTTCACCATTTGGGAAAACTTTTAGACTTAAGCTAATAAGCTTTTAGGGTTCTTGGGTTTTTAATTAGATTGAATTGGTTAGTAACAAGTCAATTTGACTATGTGTAAAGCTGATTAAACACATCTTGTAAGATTGTTTAAGTGATTCTTAATAAGAGAAAAATTCTTTTCATTACTGCCTACATCTTGTTTTTACACATATATGAGAACTAACCAAGTACACTCACTGTTACAACAACTCCTACTAGACATAATAATACTAACTAGTAGAAAACCGGAAGGATATACTTGTTTGTTACCATTTTCCTATAATATATGAGGTAGGAAAACATGATGTTTTCTTGTAGTATAAGTGAACCTAGCTCGGCAACACCTTACAAAAGAATAGAATTACCAGTGCACCAACTCCATAAGCATAACCAAACTAGTTTCTTCTTCATCCACTTCATAGTTTCAGTATGGTTCGTCTTGAGATCAAAAGAGGCATTAGTAAACAATTCAACGGATTTAGAGATTTATCGCTTAGAAGACAAGGATGTTCGCTCATATAGGGGTTATAGGGTTAAATGATACGCTTGTTGAGCAAGCTCCGCTCCTGCCATTAGCAGAAAAAGAAGAGGCAAACCCAGCGAAGGAAAATTAATGGATTGAAGATAAAGCGACAAAGATATATCAGTGTGAGAAGACAATGACACTATCTTCTTAAACGTAAAAAATAAGGTCTTGAGAGAGATCGATAGATGCAACTTTGCAGCAGAGAGGAATTCGATGTTAAGGCATCTGTATAATGGTGAGAACCTTGCCTAATAGAGTATATCTATGGTTAAGGGTATACACGTTCAAGATGCAAAAATCAAAGTACGTATATACCCACGATCATAGCATTTGGCAGGCTTTTTTTTTAAAGAGATTTTGGGCTTAGGCCCATGTGTACATCCTCTCAGGTCAGGGACCAAAGCATTTTATATGGTCCCTCCCAAACGACCATTCCTCAAATCTGGCGGGCTTTACGAATCTGGAATTATCATATCCTTAGTAATAGACTTATTTTGGGCCTCCCTTCTGCATACAAAATCAAAACCATGCCAGAGTAGACCGTACTACATGCACTTGACTATGAGTGTAGTAATAGCAAATACTCTGAATCGCGAGATCACTAAGAATTTTTTGGAGAGTCAAATGAAATTTATAAAAATATCTTAGCACCAACATGACTAATTTATAGAAGTATTCTTGTAGACCCTTAAACTGAACCTTAAAAGATGTGTTATTAAAATGAAGGCCTACTAGCTGATCTGTTTAAACAGAAACTTGGAAACAAAGAATTTGTTGGCACAAAAAGTAATTTATTCGGAGAGATATCATCAATACAATAAAAGAAAAATGTATTGCTTTTCTTATGTGACACATCAGCTTCAACATTGAAGCTGGTGTTGACACATCAGTTAAAACCAATAGCCAATAAAAATATTTCAATTAATACAACTAAGATTTCTAAACCAATGAAAAAAACTATGTGCCACTAGGCATGTCAATTAGGCCCAAAGCCCGCAGACTGACCCAACCTGGTCCGGTCTTGAAAAACACCAGGCTCGGGTCCAGAAAAATGGTCTTTTGGACCCATCCTGTTCGGACTTTAGAGTTTTTAGGGCTTAACCTGATCGGACCAGCCCGAAAAACCCTTATACAAATATAATTATACTTTTTCGTTAATATTTTTTTTGATTGCAATATTTTTTTATTGATTTATTGTAAATAAAGTTTAAAACTCTAATTTTAGTTTTCATATTTACTTAATAATCTTACTTAATATTTTAAAAATCTTTATCTGTAATATTTTTATATGAATTATATCTATTTTTTATTTGGTTAAAGTATAAAAATTTATTTGATTTTTTTTTTTTTATTTTAGATTAAGTTGGTTTTAGTGAATATAGATGGGTTATTTAAATTTTGATTAATTTGTTTTATATTGCCCCTTTAAACATTGTTTTTAAGACATGTTATAAACTAACTTATAAGTTTGAATTTTTGATCCGTAAGATAAGCCTGAAAAAATCCAAAAAATCATGTAGCCCTAAGCCGGACTTTGAAATATAGGCTTGAAAATATTTCGGGTCGGGCCGAGAAGAGCTCAAATATATGCGGGTTTTGCGGATTTCGGACCGGACCGGGCCGAGCCAGCCCGATTGACACTCCTATGTGCCACATCACGTTGTCTTTCACTTCATCAACCCTTGCCCACATAAAAAAAAACACATACTCTAATTGTTTGTTCTTCTCCTTCACACTATAAGACTGCTCTTGAATTCAGTTAGAGAAAAGAAACAAAAGAATCGTCACAAAGTTTTGCCTTCGATGAAACAAACATAAAGAGAAGAAAACGCACGACTCGTGCGGCACGAGACATGTAAGAAACATAGGTCATTGTTTAAGAGGCAAAGCAATCTTACCAAATTCACCTTTGATTAATTCGAACAAAAATTTCATCAAAATCTACAGATTCTGAAATTAAATTCTCCGGTTATCGAGAATTCTTTGGAAGAAGAATAGGGAAAGAGAGAATGAGAAAGGAGAGAAAGAGATAGATGCATAGTGATGTGAAGAAGAAGGAAGAAGAGAAGAGAGACATAGAGATATCAATTCTTCAGATAAGCCCCTCCCTAACTACATAATTGTCGTCTGATATACAAAAGATTAAAAAATTCACAAAAGAGCAACTTGGGCATGACAAAGTTCATTAATTTCTTTTAGAATCGCAGGTCCAATCGAAGTAAAGATGTCATTTTTATTCAAGCTTTTAGGGTTGCTTCAAGAATAAATATTAGTGTTTTGTGTAAATTGACTCCCCTCTTCTTTGTTGACTTAGATCTTGAATGAAGATGATATTGAGCAAATTGCTACTTTGGACCAGAATATTTTCTTTTTTCAAGGTTTAGTACAATACAGGTTACTTACTACTACTTCCAGAACTCTCTATGTGAAAATTATCATTTTTTATTTCTCTTTGGATCTTAGTAAATTTCAAAAGTTTCATCTTTGGTTTATGTCAGATTTATGAGATAAAGATTGAAGTGCCTAAATCTAAATTACTCTAAGAGATCCTTCAAGAACATTTATAATGTAGACAACAAAGAGTAATGTGTCTTACTGTTCTAGAGGGTTTGTGAGTGAGAAATAAATCAAGAATTAATGGTTTGTAATCCCTAAACTTATTTGGTAATAAAATTTAAAATCTATTCAGAAACTAAATATATAAAATTAAAAACTCAAGTATTATATGATGATGTAAATAATAATAATAAAAAATACTATTAAAATTATCAAAAACTTATGAACTGATTCCAAATAACATACATTAGATTCATATTAAATTATGAATTGAGAAAAACAAAACAGAAAAATATGACAAAAATAAAATAAAATAAAATACGCCCCGGCGTGTACCAACCTAGTTAATAGTTAATGTTTGAATCTTTCAATTTCAACTTAATTAATCATCAGACTAGGTAAAGAAAAAGAAAAAAAAAAAAAAAAACTTTTGCGCCAAAGAGTCAAGTTGCTTAACCAACTCATTCATTAGTTAAAGAGGGTGAGAGAAGGTGAAGTTGTATTAAAAGCTACGACCTCTTCAAAGTCAAAACGTCAGATGAACAAAGCCGCATCAATCATTACGACTAAGCTAAAAATGAAATATTCCAACATGATAATACAATTAATACTTTCAGTCATGATCAAACGTGCTAAGCACTTCACCCAAACATATCATTTTTATGGCATGAAACATGGACTTCTTCCCTACCTTGGAACATGGAGTTCCAAAGATGATTGTGTAGTAACACAGCCACACAAAAAAAAGCCCCTTCACATGAGGACAATGGGAAAGACTCCGGTCCTGCCACTGCATCATGTTATCTTCTTATTTCTGCTTGTTATCCAAGCCACTGGCCAGCAGCAGCCAGGACTCACCAGTCCATATATTGCCCCAAGAACGAATCAAGTACCCGCGGTAATCATTGGAATGTTTATGTTCACACTCTTATTCAGCATGTTGGCTTGTTGCGTTTGCTATAAATACACAAGCACATCTCCTCCTGGAACCAGCTCTGATACCGAAGGAGGTGGTGGAGAAGTAGCATGGACGAGGAGGACAAGCCGTGGACTTGAACCGGATGTGATAAAGTCGTTTCCTTCCTTTCTTTACTCACAAGTTAAAGGGTTAAAGATAGGCAAAGGCGGCGTGGAATGTGCCATCTGCCTGAATGAGTTTGAGGACGAAGAAACGCTGCGTTTGATGCCTCCTTGTAGCCATGCATTTCATGTTGTTTGCATAGATGTCTGGCTCTCTTCTCGGTCTACCTGTCCAGTTTGTCGTGCTAGTCTCCCTCCCAAACCAGGTAGCGATCAAAGCTCTTTAAATCCATGTATACACCCACATGATAATCAAGATATGGATCTTGAAGATGGAAATACGCGAAGAAGTGTATTGGAATCTCCAGATGTACGTTTGTTAGATAGATTGACGTGGAGCAATAACACCGGGGCAAACAGACCCCCTCGGTCGAGGTCAACAGGGTTATCAAACTGGAGAATAACGGAGATTTTGTTCCCAAGATCTCATTCAACCGGACATTCTCTAGTTCCACGTGGAGAGAACCTTGACAGATTCACATTGCAGTTACCGGAAGAGGTACGGAGGCAATTGAGCCGCACGACGTTACCACAAGCTAGGAGTTCAAGGCAAGGCTATAGGAGTGGTAGCGTTGGGAGCGAGAGGAGAGGTTTACCTTATGGACGCCGATATAATCGCCGAAACATTTCTCTTTCTTTCTCTTTCTCTTTTCAAACTGCCTCTCTCCAGTCAACTAAAGGCAGCAAGGAAAAAGAGCGTGGAGAAGGGTCATTTGAACGCCTTAGGCCAGAGATGGTCTAGTATATATTTGTTGATCACTACATCAACTTATCTTATTGACAATGTTAGATTATAGAGAACGTCAGGTGTGTCTTAACCATGAAACAATATATATGTAGGTTTTTATACAAATTGTGTGGAGGTAAACAAGAGCACAAGAGAGCTATATTGTACAGTTTCTATGTGAATCGAAGGATTTAATAGTATATGATTGTGAACTTTGGATTATAATTACGATTGATATAAAAATCCTCTTCTTTATAACAATTCTTCCGAGTTGTCCTATGCTATGTATCAACCTAAATAGAATGCACATGTTCATGTGATACTAGAATGTTAAATACTTGACTCAGATCAACTGATAACCACATAACCAAAAACTCCTAGAGTAATTTTCTGAGATTTTTTTAACTTTCATCAATCATATATTCATATGAAAAATTCATAGGTTCACCCCTATAAATAAAACTCTCTCATTCACCCCTACTAAATTCATCAATCAAAATACAACAAAACGCCATGTCATATCATATTTATAAAAAAAATCAAAATTAAAATAAAAAGACAACAAATTAAGTAAACAAATTCCGTAGAGGTTTTTATTAAGGAAAATATGTCGGTTTAGGTTTATCAAGGAGAATTAGAATTTAAATTTTACAACTAAATAAAATTATATGTCGGTTTGAGCTTACAAAATAGTGGTTAGGATTTAGATTTTATAATTAAACGAAATTATATGTCGGTTTGCGTTGACAAAAGATTGGTTATGGTTTAGATTTTATAACTAAAAGAAATTATATGTCGGTTTGTGTTTACAAAAAAGTGATTAGGGTTTAGATTTTATAATTAAGCAAAATTATATGTTGGTTTGGTTTACAAAAGAGTGGTTAGTGTTTAGATTTTTTTTTTGTTTGAACTAAATAATGTTTAGATTTTATAATCAAACGTAATTATATGTCGGTTTGGGTTTACAAAAGAGTGGTTAGGGTTTAGGGTTTAGATGTTACAATTAAAGAAAATTATATGTTGGTTTGAGTTTATAAAAGAGTGGCTAGGATTTAGATTTTATAAATATTAAAAAAAATTGTATTTCAATTTGTATTTATAAAAAAGTGGTTAGGGTTTAAATTATATAATTAAAAGTGATTGGGGTTATAAAAAAATGACTTTTAGATGTTATAATTAAAAACTACCATATAATAAAGTTTAGAATTAATTATTTTAAAATTAATTGATTTACTGAATTTGAAAAAAAAAAAAAAACTCGGAAATAAACTAAACCGGTAATGTGGCTTTCTTGGTTTATTTTGGGGTTTCAGTTAAACCGGATGCAATTTCAATTGGACCGGATCTATCTTCTTCATCTTCACCATGGTATCTTTACGGCTGAGTTTGTGACGGAGGAGAAACCAGAATCCGATTACTGCGATTTACATTTCTCCCGATGGCTTCCACTCTAATCTCCTCATCCCTCTCTTCCTCTTTCTTCCCAACCCAAAATCTCCGCCGCATTCGAATCCCGGCGATTTCAATTCCCAGAGGTTGCAGTATTCGCACACGCCGTTCAAAAATTGTCTCCAAATCACTCGATCTTCCACTTCTCCCTTTCAGCATGAGCGAGGTTAGCTCCATAAAAAAAAAATCTCAATTTTGAGCTTCCACTTCTTGTGAATAATGTTGTTCGTTTATGCTTTTTTATACACAGGTTCTTGTACCAACGGAGAGTAAAACTTTGCATTTGTATGAAGCAAGGTACTTAGCTCTACTTGAAGAGGTATACACTAGTCTCTGGATGTGACACTATTAGATTTTACATGTATTGGTTAGTGAAAATGTTGGTGTTTTAATTCTGCTACACTAATCTCTGGATATTAGATTGCAATATTAGATTTTACATGTTGGTGTTTGTGTTTTTTGTTTTGATTTGTAGTCAATGAAAAGGAAGAAGAATATGTTTGTTCATTTCATCCTGGATCCTATTTCAATTAGTGAGACTGCAACAGAAGCTTCCTTTGCTGCTCGATACGGCTGCTTGGTACTTATTGAAAACGTAAACATTTGTTTTTTTTTGTTTGTGTCGTTGGTGTTGAATGGAGTCATGAATTTTCTTGAGTTCTGAAGCTCATGACATATATTTGTAGGTTGAGAGATTAGACGTTGGTGCACTTGTTTCTATTAGAGGCGCTGGCCGTGTGAAGATTTCGCGGTTTTTAGGGGTAAATTTCGGATATAAAGTATATGTGTTTGGTTAAAAACATAAACTTTAGATAACAACTAAAATGTGGTATCTTGGCTTCTTGACTTCTGCGAGCTTCTTCTTGTCTTACTTCAGGGGTAAGATTGTGGATATATAGTGTGAGTTTGTAATCTTTGGTTAAACTCTGACTTGAGGTAACGATTTAGATACTTTAGCTTGTCTAGTAGAACTAGACCGCAAGCCACTCTGTTCCTTCTCTTTAGCCAAAACAGTTGATTAACCAGAAATGTTGTTATTCAAGCTTAGCTTATTCAAGTTGATTTCTTTGTTTAGAATATCAGAAGTTGATTTTCTGACAATATGAATTGTTGTCTCAGGCAGATCCTTTCTTGTCCGGAGAGGTCAGACCAATACAAGATCGTGTGAATCATGAGAGCAGAGATGAATTAACCTCAAAAGTCTCCCAGCTGAAGGAAACTATTATGAATCTTAATAGCTTGGAGATCAAACTTAAGGTGAAAAACCTAGCCAAAAAAAATATCTCTCCTTCATTGTGTTATACATGGATACAACTGTATCTGTTGTATCTCTCATCTTCTCCCCTTGGATTGTTCATAGCAATTAGGTATAGAAAGTTGTATCTAAGTTTTATGTACATCTCTTACATTTATATATCTCCCTTGGATTGTTCATAGCAGTTAGGTATAGAAAGTTGTATCTAAGTTTTATGTACATCTCTTACATTTATATATCTCCTGTTGCAATAGGCTCCAGCAGACTCACCGCTACAAACTCGTCTCATCAACTCTCTAAACTGGGCTGAAGATGAGCCGCCTGTTGAGTGTGACGAATCATTCTTACCTTCTCTCCAAGAGCGTCTATCTTTTTCTGCATTTCAACCCATTTCTGGTTATTTCTCACATATTTTCTCTCTCGTGTTTTCTTGTTTCAAGAAGCTTTTCACTTTGAACTATCAAATTTTACATCACAATAACGCCATAAACTTCTCAAATCATCCGTTTTGTCTCGTGTATGCAGGATCGTCAAAGTCGGAACTATCAAGGTTACAACAAGAGAAATTAAAAGCAATGGATATGAAAGATACAGTAGAGAGGTTAGAACTCTCAATGACACTCATAAAAGAGAACATTTCCTCAGTTGCGGCCAAACTCGCCATCCAATCCTTGGATATTCGCTAATAGATAGACCATACAATAAGTCTCTCGTTGTAAATGTGTGTTATTCGTAAAACTTAGTGAATATTATATTACAGCCAAGAAAGTGTATATCTTGTTCGAAACTGTGATTCATAGGTGTAGAGAAGCAATAAGACTAGAGCAAACATTCACTCTTCCTTTGTTCATGATAGGCCAAAACATCTCACTCAGTCTAACCATAAGGTTCCTTTTTAGGGGTGTTGGTACTTTCCAGTCCCACAAATAAAGAATGTTAGACTTTATTGCTTCTCTCGCAAATCCATTTGCCTCCGAAACTTCTTTGCAAGACCTCAATTTCTCCTATAGATTCTTCAGCTCTAGGTTGTAGTCTTCAAAATCAGACCGTGGCATGATGCCACCATTTCTAAGAACCAAAACAACCACTTGGGAGCGAATCTTATTATCTTTTCCGCCTGTAAATTTCAATATTAATTGAGTACCGAAGAGTAGTAATAAAGAACGTATGTCATCAGATAGTAGGAACATTGCTTCAGCCACATAGAGTGAGAGCTCAATTCCGAGTCGAAAAACCTCCTTCTGTTTCTTCTTCTCCTTAGTCCTGCACAAATTGACATTTTCAATTTTTGTAACATGATCAGTAAGAAAACAAAAGGGAAAAAATGAAAGATCATGCACTGACCCTAAAATGTAAGGAGAATGAATACCTAGACTGTGGTAATCTCTTGTTCTTACGGAGAACACGGTCGTGAGTCGTCATTGACATAGATTCCATCTTTATTTTTGTTAAAAATATCTAAATATCAAACTATTTTTTTTCAAAAATATTAATTAAAATTATAAATTTCTGAAAATATTTAAAAATACTTAATCAAAGGAAAAAAATAGTGTTTTTACTCAAACATTTTTTTGTAAAACAGAAGAGTATTATTTTTTAACTAGGGCAATTGACAAAAATAGCACCATTTTCAGTTTTTCTTCAACAATTAGTACGTGTTTTCAAATGTTCCAAAACTAGCACAAATGTATATGTGAAAATATACTAGTTTGACACAAATTTGGTAATTAATTGCTAGATTAACACTACATCCTATCCAATAACTAGAATGACACAATTTTTAGGTAAAAAAACTAAAAACCCAGATTTTTTGTTCTTAACTTTTTTTTAAGAAAACGAAAATACAATATAGTATTTAATTTTTTGATTTAAAAATATGATTAATGAAAAATATAAAATGATTAAAAAATAGACAAAAAACACAGATTTTTTTTTTTTTTTTGTTTTTCAAAAAACGAAAGTACCTTATAGCATTTAATATTTTGATTTAAAAATATGATTAATGAAAAATATAAAATGATTAAAAAATATGATGTTTATTTTTTTGATATAATTTTTAAAAATAAAGTATGATTTAAAATATAATGTATAAAAATAATATTCAAAAAAATGTTTATAAAAATATTATGTATAAAAATATGATTTAAAAATATGAAGTTTAAGATATATAGTTTAAATAAGTTTTATTTTAAATATAATGAATGAAATTATAACTAAAAAATAATGTATATAAGAAGTATTAAAATAAGATTTATGAGAATATAATATAATATATAAAAATATAATTTTAAAATATGAGGTTAATTTTTTAAATATGATTTAGGAAAATTAAAATGTATAAAATATGCTTTAAATATATGAGTTTGAAAATATGATTTATAAAAAATATAACTAATAAAAATATGACTGAAAAAATATAACTTAAAACAAATATGTTGTCACTATATTTACATTTTACATCTAATAAATTTGTTATCAAACACCAGATTTTTTGAAGCAAATAAAAAAACTGTCATAGCGTAAAAAAACCTGCCATAACATATGGTATTCCCATAGGTCATTTTAGCAATTTTTTAAAAATGTTATAAATCTGTTATCAAACGACAGTTTTTTGGTAAAATTAAAAAATCTGTTAAATTAAAACAAATCTGTTATCACTAGAGGTCAATCTAGTAATTATTTTTCTGTAAAAAAATCTGTCATATTACGACAAACTTTTAATCAAGAAAATAAATCTCAAATAACTGTGGAAAATACATCTGCCAAACATTTTACAAATCTGTCATCTATTGTGAAAATATGTGATGTCTTTATAAATAAGTCTGTCATGAAAAATAAATCTGTCATCAATTATAAATTTGTCATAAGTGTAGCTAAAAAAATCTGTCATACAAAATAAATCTGTCATACAAAAATAAATCGGTTGTGCCAAAACAAATCTGTCATACACAAATAAATCTGTCACAACTAGTCCAACAGACTTTTGAAAATATTTAGATTTTCTTAAAAAAAATTATGTGAGGGTAAATTTGACTTTATTTTTTTCCTCATAAAGCAAAAAGGGTATTTTAGGCAAAAAATAACTCATCTAACCCTCACATTTTATGAGTTAATTTAGTAATTAAACTCTTAATTTGGGTCAATCTAGTTTTTCTCCCAATTTATATTTATTAACAAAATATTAATAAAATTAAAACAATGTTGAAATCGTAACATTGCAACCACCATGTGTTCTCTCTCACTCATCCATCTCTCTGATTCCAAACCTAATTACCGATGAACCCAATCGTATCTGAATCAAAGGTGATTCATGAAGTCGAAGTCAATGAAATAATTGCAACACTGCAGAGGAGCCCAAGCATCGATAATATTCAACTCCGGTGGATTTAATTCCGGTAAAAGTTACATAATCAACATGAGAGAAGAGGAGGAAGTTGGGTTTTCCGGTGCTAGATCTTTTCTCTCCTCTTGTCTGTTTCATTCTTCTATTTATCACCCTCAATTGCCACACTCTTCTACAGTTTTATTTGATGTGAGTCTTGGTTTTAAAGATTTCTCTAGTGGTAGTTCTAATGTTAGTGACGGTGAAATTTAATCTGAAGAGGATAATGATGTTATTGATGAAATTGGGTCATTTGTGTTGAATCGAGTACTAATCCCAAAGAAGTAGGTAACGATCTGATCAGAGAGGTTTTAGAACGGTTTTGACATGCCAGGAAACCTACAATTAGGTTCTTTTGTTGGGCTGCAGAGAAACCATAGTTTGCTCTTGATTCAAGAACCTGCAATTTTTATTTTGTATTTTTGTTAGGCTGCAGAGAAACTCCATAATGAGTATTGTTGCAAAGACTAGACAGTTCGATGGTTTTGGTTCTTTAAGAGATGGGTATGTTTATAAGGTCTATTGAATTTGGATACAGTTCTGTGAAGTTTTTAAGCTACAGTTTTCATCTTATGAAAATTTAGGAAAGATTCCTCGAAATTCAGGAAAGGTTCCTTAAACTTCAAGATGACCTTCGTAAAAAGTTTGGATTTAAGGATGAACATAAGGATGGATAATCAGACTCTGTAATGATGTGGTCTTTAAGACTATGTTTTGTTAGTTAATCTTTAGCTTCTCTTGGATTATTTGTGAATCTTAATTTGTATCAGATTCCTTTTAAGTTTCTCAAACATCTACTGCTTTGATACATTATCTAGACCCAACAAGAATAAGTAAACTAAATAGTTTGAGTTCGTTATATATTAAGTGTTTGTTTGCATATTCTGTTTTAATTGTTCTAAGTTGACAAGGTGTGCTAGTTTTGCTTTGCTAATTAAGACACATTAAAATATTTAGGAATTGTGTCTATTTTTTGTTACAGAATGCAAGAGTTCTCTACTGCTTATGGTTTTGTGGAGATAAACAAGAGCTTAGTCGAGATGGTAAAGTATATTGCAAACAATACCTTTAGTGAGGCTTTCCTTCATCCAAAATCACGTCTAAAATGCAGCACCAAATGTTCTTAATCAACAACAACATTTTTGAGAAGTCTCGTGAAAAAAGCTTGCATACAAGTCCTGTGAAAAAAGACTTGGAAGATTCAATAGCCATGGTGAAATCAATGAAAAAGTGTGGGGATTCGATTCAAATCTCTCTCTCAGATTTTGATCTCTTTATTGTGTGATCATTAATTTTCGAGTATCTTCTGAAAATTTAGTTGTTTTGGAATTGAAATTGTGTTGCAGGTGAGCTTGACGGCATTTGTTTTCTTATTCTCCGAGTTCGCTCAGAACAATCAAACCCAAGTTGACAATATAGCTGAACTTGAGATAATGTGAGCTGATTGGTTTAGTTAGAATGATAACATTTTCTTAGTCTGAATCATTCACATCGCATCTCCCAACATTATGTTTTCTTATTGATAATGATGGCCCTCAGACTAGAAATCATTCACATCCCATATCCCATCACAATCACATTTGAAGATTGAGGAAGTATAGTTGAGAATCCATGAAGACTTTTCTGAAACTTATTCCCTGATTTCAATTTTTATTGTAGGGAATGGGGTTGAAGATTTCTCTTAGCTATGTCATGCTACAGATGATACAAGATGCAAGTATGTTTTGGATATCTTATACTTCATTTGGTGAGAAAGGAACGACAGGCGACATGGCAACCAACCCTCGCAGGAGGAGAAACTGATTAAGCTAATAGACAAAAACGTACGAAACAGGCTGAGTACTATCGACAACGAAGAGGACACCACCATTCAGATTTGGTTTGCGACAAGATCATACTGAACCCATAGCACAATATTTTTAGCAATGTAGTAAGAAAACAGTTTTAAGAAACATCTTTGTTTTTGCATTGTAAAAGGTTTATTTTTCTTTTCAATATAATTTAACATTAAATTCAAAAAAAAAAATGTTTTGGATATCTGCAGATGAGACTTTGTTCCTTTATCCAATTTTACTATATATGCTGTTTAGACATACATGATGCTTGTGAAACCTTTCAAATTTTTTTGGTACTTGCATGATATGTAACATTCTCACATATTTATGTTAGCACTTTGCTTTAACTGTGACTGAGCTTCATGAAAGATTGTATGAAATTCGGAAAAGATTGTATGAAATTCAGGAAGGATTCTAAGAACTTTAGGAAGGATTTCCTTGAACTTCAGAATGACTTTCATAAAAAAGTTTAGATTCCCAAACATCAGAATGTGCAAAAAAATGAAATCATTACCCATCACTAATGGAATAATCTACTAATATTTTACACATTGATCCAAAATACACCAAAAATATATATTTAGAAACACATATATTTAAATTTTTGAAGGATTCAATAATATTTAGGAATGACTTTTTGAAATTCAGGATGGTCTTCATAAAGATAGTAGTTAAAAAAGATTACATGTTTAAAGTGTTCTTGCTTAAATTCAGGATGGTTTAAACATGTTGTGTGCTCTGCAATGGAACATCTTGTTCTTCATCAACTCTTTTTTGGAACAACATACTCAACTTCCTTACACCGTTTTTTTCTTCTTTGCTGAAATCAGTATGTAAAAAAATCACATTACAATTAAACACATCAAAGATATCACACACTTCTCCAACACAAGACACAAGATAATTCTATCTTGTAAAGAAACATTTCAAAGACATCACAAATATAACACTAAAATACTTCAATCCGTTTAGGAAGGTTTTCCTAATATTTATGAAGGCATTCTTGAAATTTAGGAAGGCCTTCCATAATGACGAACACAAACTTCCACTCAAGTGCCCATTTTCTCATCTTCATCATCAACTCTCTGCTTTGTTCTTGAAATATTTGTTATCATGTATATCATCAATCACTTGAGTTATAGCTGAAAACCTTATTCAACAACATCATCAGTCCATGAATTCAATTTTTGTTTTAACATTACTTCAAGAGATATCTTATATATCACATTTAAACTAATTCTGCAACACTACCAGATTGATTAACCTTAAAACTTCAAGAAACAATTCAAAAACTCATAGCAAGCGAGATACTTTACCAAATTCAACCACTCCTAAACAACTTACACTTCTTCTCAAAAGAATCATAATTCATGAGAATACTTAAAACTCTCCCACATAATCTTACTATTTCTATCATCTTGTAGCATAAGATTCCCATAATCCAAGTAGCTGAATGACGCTCCTTTCTTCCACCTCTCACCACCATATCCATCGTTGTTCCTCTTCCTTTTCGACGATCTCTCTCTTTGTCCTGATGACAAGAATCTTCCACCAACTCCAGCAAATCTGTAAACCATATTCTTAATATGTAATTTCTCGATTTGCTTGGTCTCTTATCATCGTCTTTTTCGTATTTATCCTTTTTTTCATCATCTTTGTTGACTTGGCAGTGATTATTCAAATTCAGAGATAGTCATGTGAGAGGAGAGCTGAGATTGGAGTAGGGTTCAAATCCAACTCTTCATTTTTGATTATCGAAAGGCGGCCAGATCGAGATAGATCCCATACTCTGTTTCTTAGAACAGAATCGTTTACGTATTTTCTCGGTCTTGTGCCTACACATAATAGCTGACCAGTCAACGTTGGAGCCTAGAACGAGATGCAATGACGGCGACGTTTCTCCTGGAAGTGGCTGAAGATGGGCTAGATCTCAGATGTGGTGATTCACGTTGGACATCCTAGTTGTACCTACTAGCCAGTTGCACCCTAGTTGTACCCTAGTTGTACTTGTTGCACCCTAGTTGTACCCCGCATAGTGGGATTCGAACCCTGGGCGTGCGCGCTTGCGCATGGAGCTCGCAACCGCTGAGCTATTGTGTTTTTCGTTGAACACTTACTGATTTAATTATATTTAACCTTTAACAACCTCCATTAAGGGTAATATTGTCTTTTTAACATTGAGGGGATTTGAGATATTGTTTTGATGGAAAGGGGTATATGAGATTTTGGTCCCTTTTGGAAGAAAAACCTAAAATGGTACTAGTCTAGGGTATTTCTCTTTTAACTATGTGTGAAATAGAAGGACATCCTATATTATGAAACAAAAAAACTTTTCTAAATTAAAAAATCATATCTTATGAAATGGAGGAAGTATATTATATTAGATCAAAAATTTGTAAATTATTATTACCATAATTTACAAATCATACACATGGTTAACAAAATAAAAAAAAAATTAAACCAGAGAAAAATATAATAGACAATGCAATCATCTAATGAGCAAACCAAATTTGATGATGAAAAAAATGGCATTTTCAAAAAAATATTTTTTATGTCACTTTTCAAAAATACACATTTTTGTTGTCTATTTTCAAAAATATCACGTTTGAATATACAAAATAAATAAGTTCTAAAACCTAAACCCAAAGTACTAAATTCTATCCCTTAAAACGGATCAATGTCCCAAATGCCATATTTGAAGAAATAGAAAGCTAGAATGCTATATAATGTTTATTTATTTGATTTATTTAAATCATAATGTTTGGAAAAGACCAAAGACCCTTTAACCTAACACTCATTTATTGCTTTTTCTTTGAGTCTGCTCTCTTGCCGACAGATCTGAGAAAACAAAAAAAAATGATTTTTTTTTAATGTTCTTAGATTTCTCTTCTTATCGTCATGTGTGTGCTGCCATAGCCAAAGCTTATATTGGTTCTCTATTTGTTACAACGGAGATGATGATTTGCGGAGAAGGAGAAAATGGAGAGGCACGACAGAGATGGTGTAAAACGAGTTTGTGGTGAAGAGGCAAGATCTGGGGAGTAAATAGACGACGGTGGAGGAAGTTATGCATCGAAAGTCGATGATGGAGGAAGTAGTGAGAAGGAGTAAAGGAAGGTTGATGATGAAAAATCGGCAACAGCGGTGCTAGGGTTTAGAATTATTAATTGGTTTGGTAACAGTTGTGCCCGCCGTACATATCATTTGTACTAGTTGTATTTTTACATATTAGTTGTACCAGTTGTCCTATCCTATATCAGTTGTACTTATTATAATATTATATCTCAATTGTACCATTTGTATTAGTTGTCTTATTGTACCGGTTGTCCATTTTTTTCCCAATTGTTCTAGTTGTATTTCGTCTTTAGTTTCATTAAGGTTATTTTGGAAATATCACAATTTTTATGGTATTCAGATTAAAATCTGGCATGCCAGTTTTATTTTTGTCAGTTTGTGGCATTTTAGCCTTGCGCCCTAATACGAACTCCCTAGGATGAAACTCTGATGGAGGCTGATGACAGGTAAGTGGCGACGTGAATTGATGGTGATGATGCACAGGTGGATTGCGAGTGACGGCAGGTGATGTTCGAGAGAGAAAAGCAATGATTTGATGGTGAGAAGTGTTAGATGGTGATATGGATTCGAAAATAAAGTGAAGAGTTTCTTAATCACAAAGTGTTTAGAAACTCGGAATCATGAACGCATTCACGAGTTCAGATTGAGAGAAGAAAGATTCAACAATACTTGTTACATAAAACTTCTTCGTTACCCAACAAGGAGGAGTCACTTTTGGGTTTTATAATTAACCCTAAGGCTCGCACTCCAAACAACATGAAGTTCAAAATAAAACAACAAGGCGTGTAAAGGAAATAAAAAAACAACGAACCATCTAGGTGATCTGTAGTAGTACAGAAGTCACTTGTATTACTACAGAAGTCATGGTGACTTGTACATTATCCCCTATTGGTAATGACTTCTAGATAACTCGACGTAGTGATCCATTTGCCTCATTAGAAACCATACCGAGAAAACCCACTGGGACAAAACTCAGCTATGGGAAAAAGAGTACAAACTTCACACCTAAGTTATCTAGTTATCATTACCGGGTGAAGTCTTCGGGGTGGATATGTTGAAGACTTGGATCCTTGGTAGATTGAATGACCCGTCAGCTATGAGTGCATGAGCTTCCTTGGACATCTCCTTAGCTCTTGAACGAGTGATCCTTCCCACGATCTCCGGTTTCTCTGCAGCTTCTGTCTCCTTGCTGGCCACGATCATATCATCCTCCCCCTCTTCAAAAGGATTTGTCCTCAAATCGGGATCTGCATAATAAGGAAGCAAGTCAGAAACATTAAATGTTGAAGATATATTATACTAACCTTGAAGATCAATCTTGTAGGCATTGTCGTTGATCTTCTTGATGACTTCAAATGGACCATCAGCTCGTGGTAGAAGCTTGCTTTTCCTCTCTTCTGGGAACCTATCCTTGCGTAGATGAATCCACACCAAGTCTCCTTCTTCGAAAACGATCTCCTTTCTGCCCTTGTTCGCATGTTTCTCGTACTGCTTGGTTCTTTTCTCTTTGTTCTCCTTAGCTTTAGCATGTATCCTCCTGACCTGTTCAGCCTTTTCTTTGCCATCAAAGTTACACTTCACACTTAAAGGTGAAGGAATCAAGTCTAGAGGTGATTGTGGATTAAAACCATAAACAATTTCAAAAGGAGAGAATAGAGTAGCAGAATGCTTAGCGTGATTATATGCGAACTCTACGTGTGGTAAACATTCTTCCCATGACTTGAGATTGTTTTTCACTAAGGTCCTGAGGAGTGTAGATAGCGTCCTGTTCACCACTCCGGTTTGCCCATCTGTTTGCGGATGACATGTGGTTGAGAATGATAGCTTGGTTCCGAGTTTAGCCCATAGCGTTCTCCAGAAGTGTCCTAGAAACTTAGTATCCGGTCTGAAACAATTACTTGAGGTATTCCATGTAGACGTACTACTTCCCTGAAAAACAAGTTAGCTACAATAACAGCATCATACGTCTTGTGACTGGCAATGAAGTGAGCCATTTTGCTAAACCTGTCAACCACAACGAAAATAGAATCTCTACCATTTCTGGTTCGAGGTAAGCCAAGAACAAAATCCATAGAAATATGAGTCCAAGGTTGAGAAGGGATAGGGAGAGGAGTGTACAAGCCGTTGGGCTGTACTTTACCCTTGGCCATTTTGCAGATATGGCACCTAGAACAGACTTTCTCAACGTCTTTCTTCATTTGAGGCCAATAGAAGTGTTCTTGCAGTCCAAGTAGAGTCTTTGACACTCCGAAATGTCCAGCTAGTCCACCTCCGTGAGCTTCTCTAATCAACAGTTCCCTTATGGATCCTCTTGGTATGCACAATCGATCCTTATAAAATAGATATCCATCCTGCCTATAGTAGTTTTCAAAAGCAAACTTATGGCATTTGCCATAGCTCTCAGAAAAATCGATGTCAGTCTCATAAAGTTCTACTATTTTATCAAAACCTTCAAGCTTAGAAGACAGGTAGAAACGAGAGTGTACCTCCTGGATAATGCATCTGCGACTACATTATCCTTACCTTTCTTGTATTTAACCGTGTAGGGATATGTCTCTATGAACTCCATCCATCTGGCATGTCTCTTGTTGAGCTTCTGTTGTCCTTTGAGATGCTTCAAGGACTCATGATCAGTATGAATAACGAACTCCTTTGGCAACAGGTAATACTGCCACGTTTGAAGAGCCTGAACCAAGGCGTACAGCTCCTTGTCATATGTAGGATAGTTTAGCGTCGATCCTCCTAGCTTCTCACTGAAGTAAGCTACTGGCTTCCTATCCTGCATCAAAACAGCACCTATACCCACTCCGGAGGCATCACATTCAATCTCAAAAGTTTTCATAAAATCAGGAAGTAAGAGAATAGGGGCAGTGATAAGCTTCTCTTTTAAGGCTGAAAACGCCTTCTCTTGTGCTTCCTCCCATCTGAACCCTACATCCTTCTTGATAACTTCTGTAAGTGGCGCTGCAATAGTACTGAAGTCTTGGACAAATCGCCTGTAGAATCCTGCTAGTCCATGAAAGCTCCTGACTTCTGCCACATTTTTGGGTGTTGGCCACTCCTTAATAGCCTTGAACTTCTCATCGTCCACTCTAACTCCTTCTGCACTGACAACAAAGCCTAGAAAGACAACCTCAGTAGTACAGAACGAACATTTAGAAAAATTAGCAAAGAGGGATTGAGAACGAAGAACATTTAGAACTTGGCGGATGTGTTCTAAGTGTTCTTCTAGACCTTTGCTGTAGATGAGGATGTCGTCGAAGTACACAACCACGAAGACGCCAATGAAAGGTCTGAGAGCATGATTCATTAAACGCATGAAGGTGCTAGGAGCATTGGTGAGACCAAACGGCATGACTAGCCATTCGTAGAGCCCTTGCTTGGTCTTGAAAGCTGTTTTCCATTCATCTCCTTCCTTCATTCTGATCTGATGATACCCACTCTTCAAATCGATCTTTGAGAAGACTGTTGACCCACATAGCTCGTCCAGCATGTCATCTAATCTCGGGATCGGATGTCTGTACTTCACTGTGATATTGTTAATAGTTCTGTAGTCAACACAGATCCTCCATGAACCATCTTTCTTTGGTACGAGCAAGACTGGTACTGCGCATGGACTGAGGCTCTCTCTGATGTGTCCCTTGTTCTTCAACTCTTCTACTTGCTTCTGCAGCTCTTTAGTCTCTACATGATTGGTTCTGTAAGCTGGTCTGTTCGGTAGAGCTGAACCTGGTACCAAATCGATCTGATGCTCTATCCCATGTATTGGAGGCAAGCCTGGAGGTATCTCTTCTGGAAATACATCCTTGTACTCCTCTATAATCTCTATCATCTCGCGTGGAAGCTCTCCTGCTGGCTTGGTACTAGCGAGTGTCTCTTTGTAGACAAACATGAATGTGGTCATCTCTGGGTCAAATAGCTTATTGAACTTGCTGTGATTGATGTACAGGCTGTGAGACACTTTCTCTGTATCCTTGTGGTTCATGTGAAGCTGATCCTTGTAGATCTCGCTGGGTGTAAGTGGTAGAAGAGTGACCTTGCGTCCTTTGAACTCAAATGACTGCCTGTTGGTGTAGCCATCATGAAACACTCTTCTGTCAAACTGCCATGGTCTTCCCAAAAGAATATGACTGGACTTCATCGGAATCACATCACAAAGCAGCTCATCTTCATACTTCCCAATTGTGAGTTTCACTACCACTTGCTGCGAAACTGTTAAAGCTCCTTTGTTATTCAACCATTGTAGTTGATAAGGTCTTGGATGTGAAGTGGTCTTGAGATTAAGCTTCTGTACCATATCTTCACTAGCAGCATTAGTACAACTACCACCATCAACGATCAAGGTGCATACCTTGTCTTGAACCATACACCGGGTGTGGAAGAGATTCTCACGTTGCCCTCGATCATCTGGATGAGTCTGAACACTTAAAGCTCTGCGTGCTACTAACATCTCTTCCATGAATGCTGGTTCACCTTCTTCACCTAAATCAGACTCTGGTTCACTCTCTGAACTGTCTACAGGCACAATCTCTCCTCATTCTTGAAGAAGAAACATCTTCTTGTTAGGACAGTCTCTGGAATATGCCCCATCCCTTGGCATTTGAAACACCTGATATGACTTGTAGAGGTGCTACTCTTGGGCTTGAAATCGATCTTAACTTCCTCTTTGACTGTGGCTGTCGCGGGTTTGCTGTCCTTGGTGAAGGCGGGTTTACTGAGCTCTCTTGGCTTGGGAATGTTAGGCGTAAACGTTGACCTCACTCCCTTTCTCTTGATCTATGATTCAATTAGCTCTGCCTTATGTACCATTTCTTGCACATCTTCATAGTTCTGCAGCTCTATCTTGTCTTGAATCTCTCTATTCAAACCTCCAAGAAACCTAGACATAACCATGTCTTCACTTTCTCTCAGATCAGCCCTGATCATAAGCGTTTCCAGCTCTTGATAGTAGTCTCTTACAGACTTAGTGCCTTGAGTGAGATGCCTCTGCTTGTTAAGAATATCTCTCTGGTAGTGTGTAGGCACAAACTTCTTTCTCATCTGCATGACTAACTGTTCCCATGTAGTGATAGCAGGCTCTCTCTGTCGATGTCTAGTGAGTCCTAACTGCTCCCACCACATCAAAGCATAGCCATTGAATTCAGATATGGCTATCTTCACCTTGTTCAACTCATAGGTACCTTGAACTTGAAAGTTCGACTCCATCTTCCTTTCCCAGTCTAGATAAGTCTCTGGATCATTGGTACCATGGAACGAAGGATACTGAATCTTGAGATGATTCAGCTGCTGCCTCAAAGGATCATAATCCCTACCGTGATCTCTGTTTCTGTTTCTCCTCATTGTCTCTTGGCTATAATCTGAGGCTTCCTCTTCTTCTGAATACTCTCTATCTGTATCAAAGTATATTCGATGCCCAGCTACTTGTTCAGCTCGTCGTGGGGGTGTAGGATCTCTACCAGTTCTTCGATGCTCTCTTTATGTGCTTTGAGTGTTTCTTCTCTGATTGAAACAAGTCTCTCTTCCCCCAGTAGGTGACTTAGTTGTTCTGATCCGTGTATGTTTGGAAGAAGCTCCCACGTGTGCCTTTCCTTTAGCTAAGCGGAGAGCCTCATTAGGACTAGGCGGTTCTGAAGAACTCTGATCTGAAGCGCTAGTTGCTTGAGCTATATCTTTGATCTGCTTCTCAAACTTGTTACTGAGCTGCTCCATCTGTTGCTGGAACAAAGTAGACATTGTCTTGTTTGCTTCTGTTATTTGCTTAGCCATGGCTTGGTTCAAAGCTTCCATAGCTTCTGGAGAAAGCTCCATTGTACCTGCAAAATAAAGAAGAAAACTCGAAGTAAAACGTTCCTTGAGTGAAAGAACAAAATAAACTCTAAGACTCGTAATCTAGACACAAACGAACAACAAAAAACAAATCCTAGAACTAAAGAAGACTCACAACGAAAGCTAAAACAGCAGAGACTAACACAACAAATAATTAAACAAATGAACAAAATCAAAACAACACAAAACGAGATTAGGGTTTAGAATCACTCAGCCTTTGGCACAAACCTGGCTCTGATACCACATAATACGAACTCCCTAGGATGAAACTCTGATGGAGGCTGATGACAGGTAAGTGGCGACGTGAATTGATGGTGATGATGCACAGGTGGATTGCAAGTGACGGCAGGTGATGTTCGAGAGAGAAAAGCAATGATTCGATGGTGAGAAGTGTTAGATGGTGATATGGATTCGAAAATAAAGTGAAGAGTTTCTTAATCACAAAGTGTTTAGAAACTCGGAATCATGAACGCATTCACGAGTTCGGATTGAGAGAAGAAAGATTCAACAATACTTGTTACATAAAACTTCTTCGCTACCCAACAAGGAGGCGTCACTTTTGGGTTTTATAATTAACCCTAAGGCTCGACACTCCAAACAACAGGAAGTTCAAAATAAAACAACAAGGCGTGTAAAGGAAATAAGAAAACAACGAAGCATCTAGGTGATCTGTAGTAGTACAGAAGTCACTTGTATTAGTACAAAAGTCATGGTGACTTGTACATTATCCCCTATTGGTAATGACTTCTTGATAACTCGACGTAGTGATCCATTTGCCTCATTAAAAACCATACCGAGAAAACCCATTGGGACAAAACTCAGCTATGGGAAAAAGAGTACAAACTTCACACCTAAGTTATCTAGTTATCATTACCGGGTGAAGTCTTCAGGGTAGATATGTTGAAGACTTGGATCCTCGGTAGATTGAATGACCCGTCAGCTATGAGTGCATGAGCTTCCTTGGCCATCTCCTTAGCTCTTGAACGAGTGATCCTTCCCACGATCTCCGGTTTCTTTGCAGCTTCTGTCTCCTTGCTGGCCATGATCATATCACGCCCCCTTAAAACTGGGTGTGAGGCTAGAATGCCATAAAGTGAAAAAAAAATAATTTGGCATGCCATTTTTAGTCTGTATGCCATTGAAAATGCGATTTCTCCGAAATACCCTCAATGAATAGTACAACTAATACAACTAAATGATAATAGAACAACTAGTACAAATGGTTTACCCCATCTACTTTCTCTTGTTTTCGAGCTCTTGTTTTTGTTGTCCTTCTGTTTAATCCTTTTCACTCTTTGAAACTCTCTTAAACCCTACCAAATCTCATGAGGCTAACAAAGGCAAAACTATTGGTCTTCAAATGGAGCAATAGATGGCTGGTACTCTTCGGCTCCCACCATCTACAAGTACTCCCCCTGGATCTGGTATTAGAAGAAGCACTGATCTATTAATCTGGGATTTCGAATTTCCAAGAGGTGTCCTCACACCAGGTTGCATTGATGGCTGGAGCTTCCACTCTTGGACCGTCAAACGCGCCTTGCCTGGTAGAGACGTCGATGGCACACGGCGTTTCTCTCCTCTTGGCTTTGACTTCTCAAACCGGAGAATCCAAGCTCATCGTGTTATTTCCCTACGCCTCAAACTGTGATCAAAGCCCTCAACCGCAATCTTTCCTGTCTTCGGAGATGCTTGAGCCACCGCAAAACCCTTCAGCAGCTCCGTCCGGCAGCCGCATTCAGATCTCGCTCCTACCAACCAAGGTGAACCTAAGTCTCCTTTTGGTGGGCTCAGCTAATTTCGGCCCATTAAGGATTTCAAAACCCAATTACAAAAGATGTATCCCAAGGCTTTCTAAGCTTATCTCAAGGTCATAACTGAACTCATCTCTCCCCAATTCTAGCAAAGCTTTGTGTAGCTTGATGAAACTAGGTGTCCGAAGTCAATCGGAATGTCAAACACCATCGATGCTAGGCTGGTACCAGAGCTTCTTGAGAACCCTTTGTTAGGAGTCACCTAGAGAGATTACCTATGCCATCGGAAGCTTGAAGGTCTTCGGCATTATGATCCCATCTCCTAGGAGCGGTGGTTACCGAAGCCTCCTTCATCACATGCTTCTGTCTTCCCTAATCATCAAAGCCAATAAGTTGCAATCTAGCAACCGCAGGAAGATATCTCACATGCCTAATCGTTTGAATAGTAACGACATTATGACCATGACTCTAAGGAGTGGTGGTTACCGATACTCATTCAATCCTATGCCTCCATACCCCACGATTATTGAACCCAATCTTGTCCTATCTATCAACCTCAGGGAACCATTCAGCTCAACGTTTGCCTTAACTCTGAACCTATGTAAACCCAAGTATCTTCTGCTAGTTAAACTGCTAAAGCCATATTTTAGCCAATGGTGTGATCAATATTACGCACCTTGTGGAATCCATTGGGGAAGTAATTCATCATTGTTGCTATGGCGTCACTTTAACTCTACGAGCATCCTGGTAGTAGCCTCCTTTGTGATGTTGTTTCATGAACCCTTCTGCTTGAAGTTCTATGTCAATCTGATCCCGAATCCAAGCTATCTGACCGTGGACTAGGACTTTGGCTTGTCCAAGGTTAGTCTTCAACCTGTGATAGCACTAGCAATCACTCTCAAGCGCCAAAGCTCTCTCAACCCTATTCACAACCTTGTCAAATATGTACCTTAGAGATTCGTAGCCTCTGGACCGCATGCACCATCCAACTATACCGTAGTCCATTGCGTCTTGCTACCTCTCGTACCATCCTTATGTCCGTGTATGCTGACCATATTGGACCACCCTTTTTTGTTACTTAGTCACACAGCCAGCCATCCCCAAAGTGACCAAGAGACAATAAAAGATGGGCTGGAATACTTGATTCCGTCCAGCCGCAGAAAGACTGCTTCGTCAATCCCTTGTGACAAGTCCCGTACCACCCATCGGGCATGGTACTGCATTACTCTCGTACCATCCATCGTGGACTGCCGTACCAACCATCGCATCACCATTCGTGTTATCCTCGTACCGCGACTTTCCTCGATACCGTCTCTTATACTCGTCCGATATCATCTCCGATACTCGTCCGATACTGTACCTTATACTCGTCCTTCCTCAATCACGATCGACCCCTTCTCGACCAGTTAGTCGATTGTTCTCTCGGAACCCTTCGGTAACTCTCTAGGGATCCTTCTTCTTCCATGACTTCTTCGTGAAACTCTTCGCGGCACTCCTTTAGCGTGCATCCGCACATAATAAACCCTAGGAAACCTTACTCTCTTCTTTTGCGGCGCTAATAGCCCATTAACCGGTCCGATCAACTCTTTCCTTTTTCCACGTCACTTAGCCGATAATTTCCTTTAATCAGTAATGCGCGACATTTCCTTTTCTGTCCGTAGCCACTCGAGCCAATTCTCGCAGAATAACCATTGGGTCGATAGTCCGCGCATGGACCATCACGTCACTGACCATCTATACTTACTCTCTCGGCAATATTTCCAATATCTTCACCATTTCGATTTAGTCGTCCCGATTCTTCCGGATACGTCCGGATTCTTCTGGATACGTCCGGATCCTTCCGGACACGTCCCGATCCTTCCTGATCCCAACCTTTACTGTTGGACCCATCGTCCTTGTTGGACGTTCCGATCGTCTTTCTCGGATGTACTGGTTGTCCCTATCGGACATACCGATCGTCCTTCTCGGGTATATCGATCATCCCTGTCGGACGTACCGTGACACGTACCATTATACGTACCGTGTCATGTACCGCGTGTACCATGATACGTACCATGGGAGCGGGGTGTTACAACTGCCCTTGTAGGGAATGTTCTTCCCTTTGCTTGTATGAACTCTTACTCGGTTGACTATTAATGAAATGCAAGTGGTTTGACAAAAAAAAAAAACAGGACTATTAATACAAATGTTACAACTTTGATATAATATGACCAACGGTACAACTGAGATATAATAGGACAACTGGGTACAACCGAGTGATAAATAGGACAATTGGTACAATAAAGATATAATAGGACAACTGGTACAAAATGGTACAAATGTTGCAGATGCAACTTTTACAATTCTAAACCCTAGCACCGCCAGGCTCACTAATTCGTTTCTTTTTGCTTCATTCAATGTTGTAATTGCCGATTGTTCGTTGTCAACCTTCCACTACTCCTCCATCGTCAACCTTCACTACTCCTTTTCACTGCATCCTCCGTTGTCAACCTTCACTACTCCTTTTCACCGCTTCCTCGTCTTCTATTTAGAAACTACATCCCCTTAACAGATCCGTCGCAAAATCCAACAAGCCGTTTTTCACTGGATCTGAAGCCAACACAGATCCATCAACGACTAGGATCTAATCACCTTTCTTCACTCATTCGTTTGATTTCACGTTTATCTCTCTCGATTTCGTCATTTTCTTCTTTGTTCTAGATCTGATTTTGTTTCATTTGGTTGAAACTGAAAATAACGTATTTAAAGTCATTAGATTAGATTGAATGAATAGAGTAAGAAGTTTTAGTATTTTCTGTATTTTTTTTTATTTAAAATAAATTAAAAACAAAACGTTGGCATACTAGCTCTTTCTTTTACAAATTATGGTTTTATGGACATTGATTCCCTAAAACTGTACACTAAATGTAAAATAGAATATCCAAACCTAAAATTTAAAAAAAAAAAAATAAACTTAACATATTGTAATTATGTAAAATATGATAAAAATAAAAATATTCCGAAAAAGTATTTTTGAAAAAGAATACCTAAAAACAACATTTCTAACAAATTTTCCAAAAAAAACTCATTTGAACTCAAAAAGCTTTACGTACGTAGTTATAAATATATACAATAAACATGTATTGAAAAACTCAAAAATATCATCAATATTTCAAATATTGCAATTACATTGTTTAACAAAACTTTAAACGGAATACTTGCTAAAAACTTTCACAACTCACGGAGGGTCGTGGCCCGCATTGGGCACAACATCTAGTAAATTATATAAGCCATGATGGCTGCCAACATTAACTGCAAGGGAAAATGAACTATTTAGTTAAATATTTGTAAAATAATACTACATAAAACTAAAAAGTTATTAAAACAAAAAAAAAACCCTTACAATCAAGATTATCAGAATATAGTTGCTTATATTTATCCCGTCCTCCGATATCTTCAACGACCCTTCTATAGTAGCTGAAGTTGACTGCATCACTTAAGAAAAATTAGCACTATTTTTGAAGAAAATATTTGTCAAAATAAATTAAAAATAACTTTGTTTTGACCTTCTTCGTCAAGGCTTGACCTTCTTCCGCTTGATATACGGGCTGGTATTGACCGTATTGTTTTTCTTGATAAAATGCTTGACGTTCTAGTACTTGTGCGTGATACATTCCTCTGCTTGGTGAACTTGATCTTGTCCTGCTTGATGCACTGTTTGACCTGCTTCTACTTGGTGAGCGGCTTGACCTTCTCCTGCTTGATGAACGGCTTGACCTCCTTCGGCTTGATGAACGGTGTGAGATTCTTATGCTTGATGCACTGTTTGACCTACTTCTACTTGGTGAACGACTTGGCCTTCTTCTGCTTGATGAACGGTGTGAGATTCTTATGCTTGATGAATGACTTCTGCTTAATGAACGGTTTGAGATTCTTATGCGTGATGAACGACTTCTGCTAGATGAACCACTTGACCTTCTTCTGCTTGATGAACGGATTGATATCCTTAGGTTTGATGTACTACTTGGCATTCTTCTGCTGGATGCACGACCTCTACTTATTGAACGGCTTCTACTTGATGAACGGTTTGACATCTTTATCTGCTTTTGTGAAAGGCTTTTGTGAAATGCTTAGTACTACAATTGATTGTAAACCCTTTTGAAAAACTGACGAAGCAGATTGATATTATATTTTTCAATGCAAACCGAAGTGCAATATTTATATATTTATATGCGCGTTGTTAGACTTCACTCGTTTTAGTTTGACCGTGTAATCAAAAGATATTCGAAAAGAAAAATATATAAGTGATAAAAATCTTTTGTTTCTAATTTTTTCAACTGCGTATATTCAAAGATGAGTAATACACAATGGAAACATATTGAGAGTTGAAAGTTGAAAGATCGAGGTCAAACTATCTCCTTCGATGACAGCCACACACACAAATGCAGATAATATGCTATTTCTAGCGATATTAAAATAGATGGCTATCAAAAATCCAAGGGCAACTTGAATCGGTGCGGTGCTGGATAGTGGATACTTTGGGGAACCGACATATGCTTGACTCTACTGATCATTGACTTAACAAGAAAATATTGAGGGTGAGTAATGTTCGATTAATCATTAACAGGATAAGAATATATACTTAATCCGTGATATGGGATAAGAAAATGTAAATGGGATTGTTAAAAACAAGTTTAAAATGTTTAGATTTTAGAATTTATAGATTACAATGTCCGAAAATAAAATCAATCCCAATTTCAATTACAACACAATGTAAAAGAACTATGGCATCCAAAACAATTTCAATTCTTAAAACCCCCTATAAAGTTATAAACTACTTGAAAAGTGAAACTAGTGTCAAATTCACATTCACTCCATCCTGAAAATATCAGAGAACTCCCTCAGCTTTCTAAAAAAATAATTTTCTAGATTCTTTCTTGTTTTTTTTTTTTTTTTCAAAGTAGAGTTTCTTAACTTTTTAATGTATTTTTAATAATTAAAAACAAAAACTGTGAATTGCAAATTGTAAATTGTAAATGATAAATCATCACAAAGCTTTGTCACTAACAGATTGCATTCTGATGCCAAGTTAAATATATCTTTCGCCTTTGGTTGGACAATTTTGATGAAGCAGGATTTTCATTGAGGAGCAGTAGCATCCGCAAGAGTTTCAAAGATCGGCGATATGACAATATGTAGAGACATTTTTAAGGTATATATGCCAATACCAGTATTGGTTGTGTACAATTTTTTTAAAAATTATATATGAAAGTTTCTTACCCACATTATTTTTCTTTCTGCCTCAGCTTAATTAGTTTGCATGTTCCGTCTGCGTGTCAAGCTTTGCAATTTGATTTTTAATGGTTACCAAGTACCAACCTTAATTTCTTGAGAGCTGCCCAAACTTGAAGTCCCTTTTCTTGGTGATGATCGGCTAAACTCTTTAGTATCCCAAGAGGTACTACCAAAAATGTGAACTTGTAGTCCTTTGATTGGTAAAGACTAGAGAGAACATGGTGAGGTTTTGTGATTTTGGATAAAAGACAAAGTGACTCTCAATGGAAAACGTAAAGGAATCTGATATACACTTTAAACAATACTCAATGATGCTTCCTAATGTAGAGCTTCAACGCCTTTCAAGTCTCTTTATGCTATACAACCTTAATTTCTTCTACTCATAGACTCTGTCTTTATATAGAATCTGCCAATCTATGAAATCTGATTCATATGTGTAAAGAAGTAAGAAGACGAGAGCAAGCATCACGACTTTCTTCGTTCAAAAGAGGCCTAAACAGCTCAATAACTATAGCCTTATTAGGGCTTATCATATCCTGTGTCGTTTCAAAGAGAGACTTCCAAATGTGAAAAATGTTAGACTCTATAGCTTCTCTCGCAAATCCATTCGCCTCTGATACATCCTTGATGGACCTAAAATTTTCCTCTAGCTTTGTAAGCTCTTGGTTGTAGTGTTTTAAACCAGACGGTTTCACGAAGGCACCAGCTTCAAGAACCGAAACAATGCGAGTCAAAACTCTGATTCCAATAGAAAAATAGTAGGAAGACGTTTTGAACTGTTCCCATTGAATTGATTTGCCACCATCTTGATGGACTCCATTCTTTGGTTTGATGTATGTTTCAAAAACATATTGTATAACATGAAACACTCTTCCTAGAACGGGTCCGTCAAATTTTCTTTTTTCCAGCATACTTGAATAGCCAAAAACAGAAGACTAACATAGAACGTATGTCATCAGATAATAAAAACATTGCTTCAGCCACAAAGAGAGAGAGCTCAACTCCGAGTCGTACAGCCTCCTCTTTCTGCTTCTCCTTAGTCCTGCACAAATTGACCTTTTCACTTTTTGTAAGATCAAACCAAAAGGGAATAATAAAAGATCACTGAGTCTGACCTTAAAGTGTATGGGGAATATCTAGACTGTGGTAATCTCTTGTTATGACGGAGAACACGAACATGGTCAGTCATCGACATTGAAGCCATTTGTTTCGAGATGATCAAGATGTCAGATGAACTCATGATCGAGGAAAGCTCCAGATGTAAATTTTGTTGGCTTTTCAGTAAATAAGGCAACAATTTAGATGAAAAAAAAAATCAAAACGCAAACTATCTAAATTTCTCAACGCAGTTAGTTCAATGAATCGGGCGACAGAGAAAAGAACCCTGGATCATCACTCTAGCCTTAAATCGAATCCAAATTTCCAAAAAATAATATTATACAAAAAGAAGGAACCACGCGCTTACCTCATCGGTGTAGTGTGTAGGTAGGAGGACTAGGAGCTAATAATTTTTTAAAAATCCTTTCCAATTCTAAAGTTAATATACAATAAAGCTTATCGATTGTTTTTCCCATTTTTTTACGATTAAAAGATGTAGCACAGGAAGCGATAGTTTTCACTCACCGGAAAAAAGGAAGCGATAGTATTGGGATATAGGGAATCAGAGATCAACCCAGATCGACGGTGGAGATGACAAACCTAAGAATATATGTAAATTATGAAGATTGAGAAAAATCTAGAAGATATAATTTAAAAATATTTGCAATTATCTAAATATATTATTTACATTTACATTATCTTAGTTTAGGAAATCTCTTGTGTATATAAGAGAATATAAGTTGTAACATTATGATCATGAGAGTCTAATATTAATTTTTCCTTTAACACATTGTGTGTCTTTACTCTCATCAATTCTTTCATGGTATCAGAGCAATCGATCCTGTAGATCTCTATTCCTATGGGTTAGAATTTTCTTTGCTTCCGCTTCTATGATGTTCTATCTATTTTCCATCGTTTCTTCTTGGAAAAAAATAGATTTCTGTTATGAATTATAACTAGAATACACTTATATGTGTTTGTAATACTTTGTAAAGAGAACAAGAAATGAGAGAGAGAGAGAAGCAGCCACAAGAGAGAGATTGGGAACACTTTCTTCTTTGATCAAAGACAACTTCTATATCTTACTCTTCTTACAACAACTCTTTATTTATAGTAAGAAACAAAAGACATGAGTCACACACTTATACACTTGGTAATGACAAGTGTTGAGTTAGTGTAATACTACATGAACAATTGTCATGACATGTGTCTTGTGATTGATTAATCACAATTATATTTCATAATATTTCCCCTTGATTATCCATCACCATTGACGAGTTACGTACTACCTCATTAAAAACCTTGTCACGGAAAAACCCATTGGGATAAAAACCATGACAAGGGAAAAAGAGTATAGTAATGTAATCTCCCCTTCGAAAAGATATGTATAATCTTTCTTCATAAATCTCGTAGATGACGCATTCCGATACTGTGAATATGCTTTCCGAATGTGGTAGTCGGAAGCGCCTTTGTAAATAGATATGTTGCATTGTCACTTGAGCGGATATGTTGAATATCAACTTCCTTCTTTCGCTCGAGTTCTTGAGTGTAGGAGAAAAATCTTGGAGGTATATGCTTTATTTTGTCGCTTTTGATGTAACCTTATTTGATTTGGGCGACACAAGCAACATTGTCTTCAAATAATGTTATTGGCTCTTTGATGATGACTATTCCACTCGATTCTTGTATATGGTTAGTCATTGATCTGAGCCATACATATTCCCTCGATGCTTCATGAAAAACAATTACTTCTGCATGATTTGAGGAAGTGGCGACCAAAGTCTGTTTCTGTGAGCGTCATGAGATTGCAGTTCCTCCAATTGTGAAAACATATCCAGTTTGGGATCGGGATTTATGTGGATCTGATAAATATCCTGCATCTGCAAAACCAACAAGACCAACCGAAGAGTTTCTAGGATAGAATAATCCCAAGTCAATCGTACCTTGAAGATAACGGAGAATATGTTTTATCCCATTCCAATGCCTGCGGGTATGGGATGAGTTGTATCTTGCAAGTAGATTCGTAGCGAATGCAATATCTGGTCTAGTGCAATTTGCAAGATACATGAGTCCACCGATAGCACTCATATAAGGTACTTCGGGACCAAGTATTTTCTCGTTATTTTCACAAGGTCTGAATGGATCACTATCGACATTCAGAGATCTATTGACCATTTGAGTACTCAAAGGAGTCGCTTTGTCCATATTAAAGCGCTTTAAATTCTTTTTCGTATAATTTGATTGATGCACAAATATTCCATCTTGGAAATGTTCTATTTGGAGCCTAGTCTTTCCAAGATCTTTCATTTCGAACTCTTCTTTCATATGAGTTCTTGCATCATCAATCTCCTTTTGAGTTCCAATTATATTAAGATCATCAACATATACATCAATGATCACAAATCCCGATGGAGATTTCTTTATAAAGACGCATGGGAATATTTCATTTTTAACATACCCTTTCTTTAATAGATATTCGCTTAAGCGATTATACCACATGCGCCCGGATTGTTTTAACCCGTAAAGTGATCGCTGTAATTTGATCGCACAAATTTCATTAGACTTAAGTCTAATGCCTCAGGAATCTTAAATCCTTTTGAGATTTTCATGTATATATCATTATCCAATGATCCATATAAATATGTTGTCAATATATCCATAGGTTACATTTCTAAATTCTTAGAAGCTGCTAGACTCATTAAGTACCTGGATGTAATTGCATCCATGACTGGAGAATATGTTTCTTCATAATCAACCCCAAGTCTTTGAGAAAAACCTTGTGCAACAAGTCGGGCGTTATATCGTGTTATTTCATCTTTCTCATTTCTCTTTCGCACAAATACCCACTTGCAATCAACAGGTTTTACATCTTTAGATGCAGTGACAAGAGGTCCAAAGACATTTCTTTTATTGAGGGAGAGCAACTCAAGTTGCATAGCCTTTTTCCATTTCTCCCAATCAGGCCTTTGTTGGCATTCTGATACGGACCTTGGATCTGGATCATCTTTTTCATGATCGATCTCTTTAGATATAGAAAAAGAGAATATTCCATTATCATCATCGATTTCATCTCTATACCATAATGTACCATTTTGGCATAGTTAATAGAAATCTCATATTTTTCTGTATCATCCTGAGGATTTTTCTCTTTATTTGGTTCTTCTTGAACTTCTTGAACCTTTTCATCTCCCATTTTCTTTTTCTTTCGGGGATTTTTATCTTTAGAGCCCATTGGCCTCCCTCTTTTCAATTGAACCTTAGGTTCATTAGATTTGCTTCCATCGAGTTCCTCTCTAGGAATTTCAACTCTTGATGGTGCATTTGCAGCGGGGATATATGACTTTGTCACCCTTTTTGTATCTATGAACGCATCTGGTAATTGATTTGCTAAACTTTGTAAATGTACAATTTTCTGAACTTCCATTTCACGCTGATTTGTGGGGGGATCAAGATATATCAAAGATGGTGTATACCATGTAATATCTTTTGGTACTTGTTTAATTTCTCCCCCTAACGCTGGAAATTCATCTTCATTAAAATGGCAATCGGCAAAACGTGCCGTAAACATATCACCAGTTTGGGGTTCAAGATATCGAATTATACTCGGTGATGCATAACCGACATATATACCCAATCTTCTTTGTGGCCCCATATGATCAAGGAGGCAGAGCCTACCATAATGATCAAGAATGTAGATCTAAATGATCAAGGAGGCAGAGCCTACCATTATGACCAAGAATGTATATATAGTCTTTTACTCTATATATAATACACATAGTAATATGCATGTAAAATAATTAAATTCAAACAACTATAACAAAACTTAATTCTTACCTCAAACTTGTAACGGATCGAGAGTCGTTCGTGCTGATAACGTGTTATGAATTATAACTAGAATACACTTATATGTGTTTGTAATATTTTGTAAAGAGAACAAGAAATGAGAGAGAGAGAGAAGCAGCCACTAGAGAGAGAGATTGGGAACACTTTCTTTGATCAAAGACAACTTATATATCTTACTCGTCTTACAACAACTCCTTATTTATAGTGACAAACAAAAGACATGAGTCACACACTTATACACTTGGTAATGACAAGTGTTGAGTTAGTGTAATACTACATGTCACAATTATATTTCATAATAATTTCTAATTTCTTTGACTTATTGTTGCTTGCTTCTTATGCAAGTTTCACTCTTTTTGATTTTATTCCTCCTTTTTTTGTTATGAAACCGAGCATACTGGATTGGTTGTTTCTTTGGATTTAAAGAAAAAAAAAAAAAAAAAAAAAAAACGTGAGTCGTTTCTTATCTCTTATCTCTATGAACACGTACGATGGTGATCGGCCAGTTGGCCAAGTGAAAAAAAAAATAATGAAGACGTATGTGATGGTGGTGTTAATAGTGTTTCATGAGATTTGAACATGAACCGGTTTGGTTCATCCATGGTGTTGAAGATTGATGGTGACAATATTTTACCAAGTTTATCCTAATTGTGGGTTTATTGCTTAATCGAGCACAACCTAAAGAATTGACTCTACGGCTGAGTATAAATGCCACGAAGATGACTCTACGGCCGAGTATAAACGCCGTTGATGACCCTACGACCAGGTATAAACGCCGTTGATGACTCTACGACCGAGTATAAACGCCGTTGATGACCCTACGGTCGGGTATAAACGTCGATGACTTAACGGCTGGGTTTTGTAGCCGCTTTGACCCTACGACCGGGTATAAACGTCGATGATGACCCGACAGCCGGGTATAAAGCCGTTATTTTGAAGATTTGTCCAACCTCACCTGTGTTACCACGTATGAGTTTTCCGGGGGTATTGGGATATGGGGAACCAGAGATCGACCGAGATCGACGGTAGAGATGACAAACCCAAGAATATGTAAATTATGAAGATTGAGAAGAATCTAGAAGATATAGTTTAGGAATATTTGCAATTATCTAAATATATTATTTAAATTTATATTATCTTAGTTTAGGAAATCTCTTGTGTATATAAGAGAATATAAGTTGTAACATTATGATCATGAGAGTCTAATATTAATTCTTCCTTTAACACATTGTGTGTCTTTACTCTCATCAATTCTTTCAGATAGGAAAGTGTTATATTTGTATTAATTTTCTAATTTTAGAGTATCTTTGTTGCAAAATTTGCAATATAAATTTTCTGTATTTTAATATATGTAATTAATAAACTTGTTATACAATTAGAGAAAAATGTAGAAAATACTCCATTGTATTTCTGACCACATAACCGCGTTGGAAATTTTGGATGAACGATCGATGAGCAAGATCAAGTTATGTATGAAAGCAGGGAACTGAGAGAAGTGAAGACAAGAAGGAACATCTTTCTAAAGATATTTACTCTCAGACTGTATTTAATACAAAATTCTTTTAACAACTTACGAAGCCATTGTATCTCATGCAGAGTGACAAACATTGCGCGATACTCAGCTTCAGTGGAAGAATGAAAAATAGTTTTTTGTTTCTTAGTTTTCCAAGCGATTGGAGAGTCACCAAGAAGCACAACGAACATACTACGGGAACTGTAACGCCCCGACCACCACCTCTTTGTGGGCCCCATATCCAATCCCAGTCCATGGGCCCACCTTCTTTAATGGACCTCACGTCCTTTCACTAGACCCGTGAGGCAATCCATATCTGACGCCCGGTTTGCTATGTCCGGGAGATTTTAAAAACTTGTTATCGTCCCTACAAATCACCACATGATTTTTCCCTGTGTTTTGTCCTCACCCACACAGTTCCGACAATCACTTCCCGGAAGGTCACCCATCCTAAGACTACTCCACCTAAAGCACGCTTAACTGTGGAGTTATATCAGGACCCTTGACCGAAATGATAAGTGCACTTTGGTGACATAGGTGGTCAAATCAACTCTTTTAAACATCTCCGCAAGTCTCTGAAACCGGGATGTCACAATTCACCCCCACTAAAAGATCGCAACGTCCTCGTTGCACACCAAGACCTTCACCCCCTACGGTGTGAGCCCACACGACTCCACACTCGTTTGGTTTCGGCTCTGATACCACTTGTAACACCCCAACCGCCACCTCTTAGTGGGACCATGCCCAATCCCAGTCCATGGTCCCACCTTCTTTAATGGGCCTCATGTCCTCTCATTAGGCCCGTGAGCCCATCCATATCTGAAGGACGGTTTACCACGTCCGGAAGGTTTTAAAGACTTGTTACCGTCCCTACAAATCACCACATGATATTTCCATGTGTTTTGTCCTCACTCACACAGTTCCGACATTCACTTCCCGGAAGGTCACCCATCCTAAGACTACTCCAGCACAAGCACGCTTAACTGTGGAGTTCTCTCAGGATCCTTGACCAAAAAGATAAGTGCACTTTGGTTACATAGGTGGCCAAATCAACTCTTTTAAACCTCTTTACAAGTCTCTGAAACAGGGATGTCACATGAACGACAAGTGATAGGACAGGAAGACCAATCCGAGTCGCAATACATTGTGCGAGACAAATCAGTGTCAGCTTTAGGTACGTGTTCAAAACATGTAAAACAGCATCCCAATGAGCTTCGCGTGGTTGTTGCATAAATTGGGACAACACATGGATGGAATAACTTAATCCGAACAAGTATGAAGAAGATACAAGAGATGATGTGAGCACCGGATCGGACATCCGACCAGGAACACTCGCACAAGACCCGGACACCATTGGAACACTCGGATCACCCGCAGGACAACTCCGGACCAGCATGCCTAGGATAACTCCCGGTGCAACCACTCGCTCGAAGAGCTCGGCCAGAACATCCAAGCATAAGATTAACCACTTCGTCCAAGCTTTCGTCCAAGAAGACCAAGAGAGCGACTCGGACAAGGCAACCATCGGCGAGACCGTCCGTACAGCCTTCGTCCTTAACCAAGGATGAGGGCGCCAAGACGTCAGGATCATGACTCGTACTCTTTTCCCTTACTTCGGGTTTTTCCCATGAGGTTTACCGGAGAAGGTTTTAACGAGGCGACGAGTCCTGACGCACAACGCCGCGTTTTGAAGTCAGTGACGCGGTTCCCGCGTTCAGCCTAAGGACGTGGCCTATTTTGTCTTTTTCTTTAAGCTTTGCGTTTTGAACCTTTTCTAGATCCTTCCCTTGTGAACGTTGGAATAGTGTGACGTGTTCACCGTCTGTGGAGACGCGTCAAGGGCTACGTGTGCGGTCCATTATGAGTCCGCGTGCCCTAGTTCCCTTTAAACCCTTACGCTATTTAAAGCGTCCAACGCCACGAGCTTAGGTTCTTCAGACTTGAATAAAATATAACTTTTCCCAAAGAGAGATTCTTTGTGTTCTTGTCTCCCCTCTCTTTCTCGCATCTTAGTCCGGGACTGGGCTTGAAAGAAACCCTAGAAAGACCGATCCGGGATCGATCTCTCTAGACGGCGTACGACGCTTTCCACCGCTCGTGTACACCGCCGTTCGAACCATATCGTCTCTATCGCACCGCGGTCAAAACCGATCGTTAGTTGTGTTTCCCTTTCGCCCCCATCTCTTCCCAGTCAACCGAGGTCGAGTTTCTTACTCGGTTCGCTAGCCATCGTTCGTCTCCGTCCGTCCGTCCGTAGCGTCCGTCCGTCCGTGCGACTCGGCAGACGACCGCGTCCGGCGTTCACATCAGCTGGTATCAGAGCTCTAAAAGCTCCTGACTCAAAGGTTGTGTCTTTCTAACCCAGAAACTCCTTCCTTTTGTTTAAAATTTCGATCTTTAGCCTTTGTCTTAGTCTAGATCGCTTATTCTTGTTTCCGCTTGCTGAGTTAGTCTTTAGTTTTTTTTTTTTTTTTTTTTTTTTTTTGGTGTTTGTGTTGTGTTATTAGACGTGTGCTTAGGTTGTTTCGTGTTCTTCCTGTTCTTCTTTTTGTTCGTCGTTGTTCTTGTCTAGGACTCCTTAGATCCATAAAGTAGCGCGTTTGCTTTTGGGTTTGTGTTGTGGTCCCAAAAGTTTTGCTTTTTGTGCGTGAGTTTGCTTTTAGGCGCGTGTAGGTTTCTTTTGGTTTAGTCATAGGTTGTCGTTAGCTCTGCTGTCTTCAATCATTGACTGTCCCAAATAAATATCTCATCCGTCAGTTTTAGACGCATTATACTCACGAATATTCGTTTTGGTTTGGACGAGGTACGTGACTCATTCGGCCAGCGCATCGCGTACGGACGAAGTCCACGTCACCGTTCGAGAATCAGCTCCCGACCGTGATATCTACCGTTCTTGACCCGAAGTCTGTCCGAGATATCAACCGTCCGAGTTTTTTTTCAATCCCTCGGCTCCAAGTACCGTATCTCCTTCAATCCGTACGACCACCATCCGTACCACGGACGCTATGGCTGCACAACAACAACCGGAGATTCCATTACCCCCGCCGGAGATCGGTGCCACCTTAACGGCCCTTCGTAACGGCATAGAACGTCTGGCCGAACGATTAGCCCGACTTGAACTTGCCAATCCTCCGAGAGAAGATCCGCCGCCCGTGCGACGACGTAGGCAAGAACCAGAACCGAGTGACCAGTCCGACGACGAGTATGAACCGCGTCCAAGACAACGATACCGACGCGATGATCGGTACGAACCAGGGCACAAGTTGTCACCTCCGACCTTTGCCGGCAAGTCCGACCCCGAAGCATACCTCGATTGGGAAAGCCGGATGGACCACATCTACTCGTGCTACAACTATCCGGAGTTACGCAAAGTTTCTTACGCCGTGGCCCAACTCACCGACCACGCACTCACATGGTGGGATCGTCTGGTCGCTGATGAGCGTCGCAATCATGACCGACCGATCACCACTTGGGAAGTCATGAAAACCGTCATGAGACGTCGTTATGTTCCACCACTTTACCATCGCGAGCTCCAAAAGAGATTTAGGAGACTCACGCAAGGTTCGCGATCCGTGGAGGAATATTACGAGGAGTTCGAGCACCTAAGCAACCGACTCCAAGTAGAAGACTCCGAGGAGTCTCTCATGGCTCAGTTCCTTGATGGATTACAGGACCGGATTGCGCGTAAGGTCGAACGCCAACCATACCAGGGGTTCGAAGAGCTGCTGCACTTAGCAGTGCAAATCGAAGCCCAAGTCAAGAAGAAGATCGCCACCACGAGCCGGACCAGAGCCCAAGGTGTTCCCAACTGGTCGCCAAGCGCATCACCTTCCAACCGGCCACAAGAGAAGTCCCAAACGGCCGTCGTCGACTCGCGATTCAAGTCAAGAGAAACCACCAAGGATAGCCGACAAGATCCTCGCAAGACAACCAGCAACGCGCGCAGTCGGGACATCGTCTGTTTCAAATGCCAAGGCCGAGGCCATTATGCCCGCGACTGTCCGAATGCCCGCACCATGATCATTACCGAGTCCGGAGAACTCGAGTCCGAAGGAGAAAGGTCCGAGGCAAATGACCAAGACAATGCGGACTTGGAGGAAGCCATAGCTGAGCCCGAAGTTGGAGAGCTGTTGATGATCCGAAGAATCCTCAATGCCAGCCAAGAGCCGGACGACTCCAACCAACGAGACAACATCTTCCACACGCGATGCACGGTAAGCGGGAAGGTGTGTGGCTTGATCATTGATGGAGGCTCCTGCACGAATGTAGCGAGCTCCTACATGGTCAAGAAACTTTCCTTGCCCACCACATGCCATCCCAAGCCCTATAAGCTTAAGTGGTTAGACGATAAGACCGTGATACGCGTAAAGGACCAAGTCCTCGTCCCATTTAGTGTCGGACCGTACAAGGACCAAGTCCTATGTGATGTAGTACCGATGCAAGCTAGTCACCTCTTACTGGGGAGACCATGGCAGTTTGATAAGGGAACGTCACATTGCGGACGCACCAACCAGTATACGTTTGTACACGATAACAAACGTATCAGTTTAAAGCCTTTAACACCGACGCAAGTCCGCGAAATGCAATCCAAGTTGTCTAAGGATTCGGACTCTAAAATGAACTTCCTGATCCAGTCAAGTGACGTTAGAAAGTCCCTTAAGGACTCCAACCAAGTGTTATTGATGGTTTTTAGAGATTTGTTGGTTGAAGGAACAGGAGACTTGGGGGATACACTCCCGGACGAAATCAAGAACGTGCTTAAGCGATACTCGGACGTGTTCCCAGATGACTTGCCCGAAGGTCTACCACCTCTTCGAGGAATCGAGCATCAGATCGACTTGATTCCTGGAGCCCAGCTACCAAACCGTCCCGCATACCGAGTAAACCCGGAGGAAGCTAAGGAACTGGAGCGGCAAGTATCCGAGCTCATGTCGCAAGGATATGTCCGAGAGAGTCTTAGCCCCTGTGCCGTCCCTGTCCTACTTGTTCCGAAGAAAGACGGATCTTGGCGCATGTGCGTCGATTGCCGGGCTGTAAACAACATCACGATCAAGTACCGGCATCCGATTCCGCGTCTTGACGACATGTTAGACGAGCTCAGCGGATCAACCATCTTCTCTAAGATCGACCTCAAAAGTGGATACCATCAAGTGAGGATGAAAGAAGGAGATGAATGGAAGACCGCATTCAAAACCAAGCAAGGTTTGTACGAATGGTTGGTTATGCCATTCGGTCTATCTAATGCACCTTCGACCTTTATGCGTCTAATGAACCATGTGCTTAGAGCTTTTATCAACAAGTTCGTTGTGGTCTATTTCGATGATATCCTCATTTATAGCTCTTGCCTATCTGACCATGTCGAGCATTTGGAACTTGTTTTAAGCACTCTCCGCGAAGAGCAATTGTACGCTAACTTGAAAAAGTGCGTCTTTGCTGCTAATGAACTTGTCTTCTTAGGTTTTGTTGTTAGTGAACAGGGGCTTAAGGTGGACGGCGAGAAGGTCCGAGCCATAGAAGAATGGCCAACACCTACCAGCGTTTCCCAAGTCCGATCGTTCCACGGGCTGGCCAGTTTCTACCGACGGTTCGTGAGAGACTTTAGCACGGTCGCCGCACCCCTTACCGCGGTGATCAAGAAGAATCAGGAGTTCAAGTGGGGAGCCGAACAAGAACGATCCTTCCTGGAACTCAAGAAGCGACTCACTCAAGCTCCTCTCCTTGTCTTACCCGACTTCAACAAGACCTTCGAGGTGGAATGCGACGCATCGGGCGTCGGCATTGGAGCCGTTCTCACGCAAGGCGGCAAACCGGTGGCCTATTTCAGCGAAAAGCTCAGCGGGGCCACTCTTAATTATCCCACTTATGACAAAGAGCTGTACGCGTTGGTCCGAGCCATGGAGACTTGGCGGCACTACTTGTTAGCTCGGGAGTGCGTAATCCACACGGACCACGAGACTTTGAAGCATTTGCGCGGCCAAACGAATCTCAAGAAGAGGCATGCGAAATGGCTGGAGTTCATCGAATCCTTTCCATACGTCATCAAGTATAAGAAAGGAAAGGAGAACGTTGTCGCCGATGCCCTATCCCGAAGACACGCCTTAATCACCACCATGGACGCCAAAGTTTTGGGGTTCGAGAGCATCAAGGATGCGTACGCGGAAGACGCTGAGTTTGGGGAATGTTTCAAAAATTTCGGTAAAGGCAACTATGCGGAGTTCTATGTATATGAGGGCTACTTATTCAGAGGTCGGCGCCTTTGCATCCCAGCCGGCTCTATACGCGACCTATTAATCCGAGAAGCGCATAGTGGAGGTCTGACCGGACATTTTGGCGTGGCTAAAACTTTAACCATGCTTCAAGAACACTTCTTCTGGCCAAGGATGCGGAGCATGGTCGAGAAGCATTGCGGCCAGTGTGTGGTGTGTCGAGCCTCAAAGTCAACCACTCATCCCCACGGACTCTACACACCGCTACCAGTCTCGACAGGTCCTTGGGTCGACTTGTCCATGGACTTTGTCCTCGGACTACCGCCTATACATCGGAATGACACTATTTTTGTGGTGGTCGATCGTTTTTCCAAGATGGCGCACTTCATCCCATGCCAGAAGAGCAACGACGCAGTGCGCTTAGCCAATCTATTCTTTAGCCATGTAATCCGTCTTCATGGCCTCCCGCGGACGATCATCTCGGACCGGGAACCGAGATTCCTTGGTCACTTCTGGCGTACCTTGTGGAAAAAGCTGGGCACGAAGTTACTCTATTCCACTGCCGCGCATCCTCAGACCGACGGACAGACCGAAGTCGTCAACCGGACACTTGGCGCATTACTCCGAACGGCTATCGCAAGCAACAAAGGAACCTGGTTAGAATGCATTCCTCTCATCGAGTTTGCCTACAACCAAGCGGTTCACTCGGCCACCAAGAAATCACCATTCGAAGTCGCCTACGGATTTAAGCCTTTAACACCGATGGACTTGCTACCATTGCCACCGGACGAGACCGATTGTCAAGATGGAGCCACTAAGGCCGAAATGGTTAAACGTTTGCACGAAGAGGTCCGAGCCAACATCGAGAGGAAAAACGAGCAATACGCACGCCTTGCCAACAAGGGCCGAAAGCCAATGCTCTTTCAACCTGGCGATTGGGTCTGGCTGCACCTACGGCCGGAGCGTTTCACGCAAAAACGGAAAGACAAACTAAGCCCCCGAGGCGACGGACCATTCCGGATCGTCGAGAAGATCAACGACAATGCCTACCGCCTCGAGCTGCCCGGTAAGTACAATACGTCCACATCGTTTAACGTTGCTGATCTTGTTCCGTTTGATGCAGGTGATGACGAAGATGTTTTGGGGACAAAACCTTCGCAAGGGGGAGGGAATGATGTGAGCACCGGATCGGACATCCGACCAGGAACACTCGCACAAGACCCGGACACCATTGGAACACTCGGATCACCCGCAGGACAACTCCGGACCAGCATGCCTAGGATAACTCCCGGTGCAACCACTCGCTCGAAGAGCTCGGCCAGAACATCCAAGCATAAGATTAACCACTTCGTCCAAGCTTTCGTCCAAGAAGACCAAGAGAGCGACTCGGACAAGGCAACCATCGGCGAGACCGTCCGTACAGCCTTCGTCCTTAACCAAGGATGAGGGCGCCAAGACGTCAGGATCATGACTCGTACTCTTTTCCCTTACTTCGGGTTTTTCCCATGAGGTTTACCGGAGAAGGTTTTAACGAGGCGACGAGTCCTGACGCACAACGCCGCGTTTTGAAGTCAGTGACGCGGTTCCCGCGTTCAGCCTAAGGACGTGGCCTATTTTGTCTTTTTCTTTAAGCTTTGCGTTTTGAACCTTTTCTAGATCCTTCCCTTGTGAACGTTGGAATAGTGTGACGTGTTCACCGTCTGTGGAGACGCGTCAAGGGCTACGTGTGCGGTCCATTATGAGTCCGCGTGCCCTAGTTCCCTTTAAACCCTTACGCTATTTAAAGCGTCCAACGCCACGAGCTTAGGTTCTTCAGACTTGAATAAAATATAACTTTTCCCAAAGAGAGATTCTTTGTGTTCTTGTCTCCCCTCTCTTTCTCGCATCTTAGTCCGGGACTGGGCTTGAAAGAAACCCTAGAAAGACCGATCCGGGATCGATCTCTCTAGACGGCGTACGACGCTTTCCACCGCTCGTGTACACCGCCGTTCGAACCATATCGTCTCTATCGCACCGCGGTCAAAACCGATCGTTAGTTGTGTTTCCCTTTCGCCCCCATCTCTTCCCAGTCAACCGAGGTCGAGTTTCTTACTCGGTTCGCTAGCCATCGTTCGTCTCCGTCCGTCCGTCCGTAGCGTCCGTCCGTCCGTGCGACTCGGCAGACGACCGCGTCCGGCGTTCACATCAAGAGACGTCCAACCAAACGACAATACAAAATAGGATCAGTCAATAACGGACCATCATCATCCACGAGATGGTGATTCTGCTCAAGTGGAGTAACAGATGGACGAGAACCAAGGTTGCCAGTATCGACAATAATATATAAGGCATACTTGCGCTGGGACAAAAATATTCCCTCTGACCCTCGAGAAACCTCAATACCGAAGAAATATTTCAATTTCCCCAAATTTTTCATAGAGAAATATTACTCTAAGTAGTCTTTGAACTTTTGCATCATATAGCTACATTCCAACAAATAAGAAGATGATCAACATAGTTCACACTACAAGAAATCGAGGTATTGATAGCATTATAATATAGCGTTTAATGGTCTTTTGCTATGGTTGACATACTTTTTATAGTGTTTGTCGAAAAAGAGACGCTGTGTTTGATTGATGCGAAAAACCTAATTCATTCTCCCTCTCACTTTCGTTTACTCTCCCTCCATTGTTTCACTTATCAAGCTTTTTAATTTCTCACTGTTTCTGTCCATCTACGGATACTCATCTAAACTCTTAATCCAGATTCATAACTATATGTGTCATCTTCCTCTTCTCCACCAAAAATAATGAACCCCCAGATCTGTTTTAGATCTCGTCACCGCTCAATCTCTATCGCCGGAGTAACCGAATAAGATGTGACCACAGAGTTCTTTCGTTGATTCTCTGAAGTTTGCAAGGGATCTACTTCGTCGGCGTTGCCACCATCCCGTCTCCTAGAACTGTCGTCGTTTCCTCATCTTAGCGTTTGAGTCTGTTGAGATTTTGTTTTAGGGTTCACCAATTTGTGTTTTTTATTCATAACTCTTATGATTTTGTTAATTCTTCATGCATTGGATTATATTAATTGAGTCGCAACGATGCTAATCTTTGAAGGAATTGATGTTCTCATAGATGAAAGTGAGTGATAATTGGGAACGAAGAATAAGATCTTTTTGTCGAAGCATTGGATCTGTAACGGCGACTGCTGAAGGAAGAAACGATATGGTGAGGAATGAGACAACATATCGTGAAGTCAGATTCAAGGTTAGGGTTTAATCTTTATACTAGTTTGGGTGTCGTTATCAAGCGGAAGTCTTGTGCTTGCTTTTGATTCTCTAAGAAGCTTTTCCGTTTGTTTCAGGCTTTAGCTTAATATTTTTGTTTCAATTTAGCTTAAATGGAAAGCTCGATTCTTTGAACTTTTGCTACAGTTTAGTTTTAAAATTGATTCAGATCTTAAAATTTACTCCAAATTATCTTAATTCAAGCTCTAATCTATTAGATCTTCTCTTTTATTTTCGTTTTGTCCTCTCTCCTTTTTTCTGCAGATCTTGACTGTTTCATATATTAAAAAATCAAGGTATGAGATGGGTTGAAGATGCGGACAACGAGACTGGGTGGGTGTTGAAGATAGGAGAAGAAAATAGAAGCGATGATGACTTAGTGGTTTCTTTTGCAATTTTAAGTTTTAATTTCTTTTTGTTCTACATTGAGTAATAATATTTAGATAACATTGTCTTTGTAAATTTTTATAAATAATATTATTGACTATTTTTTGCTTTATAAACTTGATTACAAATATCTAAAATTTAAAATTTAAATTTTAAATTCAGATTCAGATCTCATATCTGAATAATTGAATATACAATTGCAGATAAAAATTGCTATTATATAGTTTTTAATTATAGACAAATAAACACTATTATATGATAGCATAACATAAAACCGTTATTTTAAGTGTCTGATCTATGATGACGGGCGCAAATATAGCGTTAGTCAAAACGCTATGGTTTCGTTAGATAGCGTTATTCAGATGCTATTAATACCCAATATTCTTGTAGTGTCAACACGCGAATGTCGATATTTACACGAGTGTAAGAAAAAAGTGAATAATCATCGTACGCTTGTTTAAAACCAAATCAAAGTAATGCATCAGAGAACATCTTAAACCAACACTGAGGGGCTTGTTTCAGCCCATACAACGATTTTCTACAGACTTTACCGGGATGATAATGACGGAAACCTTGTGGTTGCTTCATATAGACCTCTTTCTCAAGATCACCATGGAGGAAAGTATTATTAACATCAATTTGAAAAACCTCCCACTTATGAGAAGCGACAAGCCGAAGGAGAGTACGCACAATGGTCATTTTAACAATCGGGGCAAAAGTTCATTATAGTCTTCCCCTGCTATTTGTTTATTTTCGTAGACAACCAGTCGAGCGTTGTAACGCTCTAGAGAACCATCAGCACGGTATTAGTTTTATACACCCATTGAGAATATCAGAATCAATAGCAACCTTACCAGGCGGAAGATCACAAACATCCCATGTTTTCTTGAATTCAAGAGCATCCACCTCTGTAGACATAGCATCGTTCCACGCCTTATTGCAAACCACCTCTTTGAAACTTTTGGGTTTAGAAATGGCAGTGATGGTAGCTAAAAACGCACGGTGACCTGCTGAAAACAGAGTATTGGAGATGTAATCAGTTAAGGGATACTAAGATGTACCTTGGACCGAAGACGATGACTGAGAAACAGAGGAAGAGAGAGCATGATGGGTAGGAAGATCAGACGTAGTGTTATACAACACATAATCTTTGAGCCGTACATTTTGTCGAACTGTTCTTTTGCCTTGGCGAGGTGATGTGACGTCTGCAAGAATTGGAGAAGAAGAAAAAATAGACGGTGGTTTATTTATCGAACTCGGCATTGCAGGTACAGAAGCAGGAATGGTAGGAAGCGACGTGGAGTCCGTCGTAGAGAAAGCAGGAGGACCTGCAGAAGCCCCCTGCTCATTGATGACTGAGTGCTTGGCTCCTGTGGCAAAATAGAGGATATGTGAGTACCATCAGGCACAATCGAAGAAGAAAACTTGATATTCCCCCTGTTAGAGACAACCATAGGCATACACAAGTCATAATCAAGCAGTACATGAACAACAACAGACAATGAAGGAGACACTTCAGTAAGTTATTCGGAAAATGGAAAGACGTCTTCGTGAAACACAACATCACAAGAGATCAGAAACTTGTTATTTTCCATATCAAATACTTTCCACCCTTTTTGGCCAAATGGATAGCTAACAGACACACAAAAACGGCTACGGGTTCCAAACTTGTCCTTGTCACGAAACAAACTGTATACATAGAAAGACGACCCAAAACCCCGCAACTGATCATAATCAGGCTTAGTTCCATGAAGAACCTCGTACGGAGAACGGTTGTTATGCAGAGACGTTAGAGTACAATTAATTAAATACGTAGCAGTTAAGACAGCTTCTCCCCAAAACTTGATAGGAAGACTGGCTTGGAATAACAATGCACGAGCAACATTAAGTATGTGGCGATGCTTCCGCTCCACATGTCCATTTTGTTGTGGTGTCCCAACACCCGCAGTTTGATGAATAATCCCATGTTGCCGAAAGTAGGATGAAAGACACAAAAATTATGTTCCATTATCACTACGAACCATTTTAACTGTCTTGCCAAACTGTTTTTCGGTGTAAGAAAGAATGTTTGTGAGGACAGTACGTACTTTAGATTTTCCAAGTAGCAGATACATCCATACTGATCTTGAGAAATCATCAACAATTGTCAAAAAAAAAATTGCACCGCAAGAAAAAGGCACTTGATACGGTCCCCACACATCACAATTGATTAAAGAAAAATAATCAGAAGCTTTATTGATACTATCAGGATAAACTTCTCTAGTTTTCGTAGATCAAAAGCACACGCCACAAGAGGAAGAGCTATTAGAAGAACTGGAAACAGAAACCATAGGTAAAACCAAAAGAAGTGAATAACTTGGATGGCCCAACCGTTGATGCCACAAAGCTTGATCAGAAGAGACACTAACTGTATGAATCTTTGCGGTTGCAACGTCCACAAGATAGTAAACCCCATCACGCTCTTCACCTTTTCCAATCAAAGTCCTTGAAAAACAGACTTGTAAAACACAAATTGTATCAGTAAAGGTGGCCATGCACTTAGTTTGCTTCACAATTTTAGAGACAGAGATCAAAGTGCAGTTCAATGTTGGGACGTAAAGAACACTAGTCAATGAAATTTTCTGTGAAAGAGGAAACACTCCCTTACTCAAAGCCATTGCTTTGCTACCATCCACAAAACCCACCGATCAAGGTGAAACAGGAACAACTTTAGTCAAGAGGGAAAGTGATATGATCGTGGCCAGCAAGGAGACAGAAGCCGCAGAGAAACCGGAGATCGTGGGAAGGATCACTCGTTCAAGAGCTAAGGAGATGGCCAAGGAAGCTCATGCACTCATAGCTGACGAGTCATTCAATCCACCGAGGATCTAAGTCTTCAACAAATCCACCCTGAAGACTTCACCCGGTAATGATAACTAGATAACTTAGGTGTGAAGTTTGTACTCTTTTTCCCATAGCTGAGTTTTGTCCCAATGGGTTTTCTCGATATGGTTTTTAATGAGGGAAATGGATCACTACGTCGAGTTATCTAGAAGTCATTACCAATAGGGAATAATGACTTCTGTACTAATACAAGTGACTTCTGTACTACTACAGATCACCTAGACGCTTCGTTGTTTTCTTATTTCCTTTACACGCCTTGTTGTTTTATTTTGAACTTCCTGCTGTTTGGAGTGTCGAGCCTTAGGGTTGATTATAAAACCCAAAAGCGACGCCTCCTTGTTTGGTAGCGAAGAAGTTTTATGTAACAAGTATTGTTGAATCTTTGTTCTCTCAATCCGAACTCGTGAATGCGTTCATGATTTCGAGTTTCTAAACACTTTGTGATTAAGAAACTCTTCACTTTATTTTTGAATCCATATAACCATCTAACACTTTTCACCATCGAATCCTTGCTTTTCTCTCTTGAACATCACCTGCCGTCACTCGCAATCCACTTGTGCATAATCACCATCAATTCACGTCGCCACTTACCTGTCATCAGCCTCCATCAGAGTTTCATCCTAGGGAGTTCGTATTATGTGGTATCAGAGCCAACTCTGTGCCAAAGGCTGAGCGATTCTAAACCCTAATCTCGTTTTGTGTTGTTTTGATTTTGTTCATTTGTTTAATTCTTTGTTGTGTTAGTCTCTGATGTTTTAGCTTTCGTTGTGAGTCTTGTTTAGTTTTAGGATTTGTTTTTTGTTGTTCGTTTGTGTCTAGATTACGAGTCTTAGAGTTTATTTTGTTCTTTCACTCAAGGAACGTTTTACTTCGAGTTTTCTTCTTTATTTTGCAGGTACAATGGAGCTTTCTCCAGAAGCTATGGAAGCTTTGAACCAAGCCATGGCTAAGCAAATAACATAAGCAAACAAGACAATGTCTACTCAGTTCCAGTAACAGATGGAGCAGCTCAGTAACAAGTTTGAGAAGCAGATCAAAGATATAGCTCAAGCAACTAGCGCTTCAGATCAGAGTTCTTCAGAACCGCCTAGTCCTAATGAGGCTCTCCGCTTAGCTAAAGGAAAGGCACACGTGGGAGCTTCTTCCAAACATACACGGATCAGAACAGATAAGTCACCCACTGGGGGAAGAGAGACTTGTTTCATTCAGAGAAGGAACACTCAAAGCACAAAAAGAGAGCATCGACGAACTGGTAGAGATCCTACACGCCCACGACGAGCTGAACAAGTAGCTGGGCAACGAATATACTTTGATACAGATAGAGAGTATTCAGAAGAAGAGGAAGCCTCAGATCATAGCCAAGAGACAATGAGGAGAAACAGAAACAGAGGTCACGGCAGGGATTATGATCCTTTGAGGCAGCAGCTGAATCATCTCAAGATTCAGTATCCTTCGTTCCATGGTACCAATGATCCCGAGACTTATCTAGACTGGGAAAGGAAGATGGAGTCGAACTTTCAAGTTCAAGGTACCTATGAGTTGAACAAGGTGAAGATAGCCATATCTGAATTCAATGGCTATGCTTTGTTGTGGTGGGAGCAGTTGGGACTCACTAGACATCGACAGAGAGAGCCTGCTATCACTACATGGGAACAGTTAGTCACGTAGATGAGAAAGAAGTTTGTGCCTACACACTACCAGAGAGAGATTCTTAACAAGCTGAGGCGTCTCACTCAAGGCACTAAGTCTGTAAGAGACTACTATCAGGAGCTGGAAACGCTTATGATCAGGGCTGATCTGAGAGAAAGTGAAGACATGGTTATGTCTAGGTTTCTTGGAGGTTTGAACAGAGAGATTCAAGACAAGATAGAGCTGCAGAACTATGAAGATGTGCAAGAAATGGTACATAAGGCAGGGCTAATTGAATCACAGATCAAGAGAAAGGGAGTGAGGTCAACGTTTACGCCTAACATTCCCAAGCCAAGAGAGTTCAGTAAACCCGCCTTCACCAAGGACAGCAAACCCGCGACAGCCACAATCAAAGAGGAAGTTAAGATCGATTTCAAGCCCAAGAGTAGCACCTCTACAAGTCATATCAGGTGTTTCAAATGCCAAGGGATGGGGCATTATTCCAGAGACTGTTCAGAGAGTGAACCAGAGTCTGATTTAGGTGAAGAAGGTGAACCAGCAGTCATGGGAGAGATGTTAGTAGCACCCAGAGCTTTAAGTGTTCAGACTCATCCAGATGATCGAGGGCAGCGTGAGAATCTCTTCCACACCCGGTGTATGGTTCAAGACAAGGTCTGCACCTTGATCGTTGATGGTGGTAGTTGTAATAATGCTGCTAGTGAAGAGATGGTACAAAAGCTTAATCTCAAGACCACTTCACATCCAAGACCTTATCAGCTACAGTGGTTGAATAACAAAGGAGCTTTAACAGTTTCGCAGCAAGTGGTAGTGAAACTCACAATTGGGAAGTATGAAGATGAGCTGCTTTGTGATGTGATTCCGATGAAGTCCAGTCATATTCTTTTGGGAAGACCATGGCAGTTTGACAGAAGAGTGTTTCATGATGGCTACACCAACATGCAGTCATTTGAGTTAAAAGGACGCAAGGTCACTCTTCTACCACTTACACCCAGCGAGATCTACAAGGATCAGCTTCATATGAACCGCAAGCATACAGAGAAAGTGTCTCACAGCCTGTACATCAATCACAGCGAGTTTAATAAGCTATTTGACCCAGAGATGACCACATTCATGTTTGTCTACAAAGAGACACTTGCTAGTACCAAGCTAGCAGAAGAGCTTCCACACGAGATGATAGAGATTATAGAGGAGTACAAGGATGTATTTCCAGAAGAGATACCTCCAGGCTTGCCTCCAATACGTGGGATAGAGCATCAGATCGATATGGTACCAGGTTCAGCTCTACCGAACAGACCAGCTTACAGAACCAATCCTATAGAGACTAAAGAGCTGCAGAAACAAGTAGAAGAGTTGATGAACAAGGGACACATCAGAGAGAGTCTCAGTCCATGTGCAGTACCAGTCCTGCTCGTACCAAAGAAAGATGGTTCATGGAGGATGTGTGTTGACTACAGAGCTATTAACAATATCACAGTGAAGTACAGACATGCGATCCCGAGATTAGATGACATGCTGGACGAGCTATGTGGGTCAACAGTCTTCTCAAAGATCGATTTGAAGAGTGGGTATCATCAGATCAGAATGAAGGAAGGAGATGAATGGAAAACAGCTTTCAAGACCAAGCAAGGGCTCTACGAATGGCTAGTCATGCCGTTTGGTCTCACCAATGCTCCTAGCACCTTCATGCGTTTAATGAATCATGCTCTCAGACCTTTCATTGGCGTCTTCGTGGTTGTGTACTTCGACGACATCCTCATCTACAGCAAAGGTCTAGAAGAACACTTAGAACACATCCGCCAAGTTCTAAATGTTCTTCGTTCTCAATCCCTCTTTGCTAATTTTTCTAAATGTTCGTTCTGTACTACTGAGGTTGTCTTTCTAGGCGTTGTTGTCAGTGCAGAAGGAGTTAGAGTGGATGATGAGAAGGTCAAGGCTATTAAGGAGTGGCCAACACCCAAAAACGTGGCAGAAGTCAGGAGCTTTCATGGACTAGCAGGATTCTACAGGCGATTTGTCGAAGACTTCAGTACTATTGCATCGCCACTTACAGAAGTTATCAAGAAGGATGTAGGATTCAGATGGGAGGAAGCACAAGAGAAGGCGTTTTCAGCCTTAAAAGAGAAGCTTATCACTGCCCCTATTCTCTTACTTCCTGATTTTATGAAAACTTTTGAGATTGAATGTGATGCCTCCGGAGTGGGTATAGGTGTTGTTTTGATGCAGGATAGGAAGCCAGTAGCTTACTTCAGTGAGAAGCTAGGAGGATCGACGCTAAACTATCCTACATATGACAAGGAGCTGTACGCCTTGGTTCGGGCTCTTCAAACGTGGCAGCATTACCTGTGGCCAAAGGAGTTCGTTATTCATAATGATCATGAGTCCTTGAAGCAACTCAAAGGACAACAGAAGCTCAACAAGAGACATGCCAGATGGATGGAGTTCATAGTGACTTTTCCCTAGACGGTTAAATACAAGAAAGGTAAGGATAATGTAGTCACAGATGCATTATCCAGGAGGTACACTCTCGTTTCTACCTTGTCCTCTAAGCTTGAAGGTTTTGATAAAATAGTAGAACTTTATGAGACTGACATCGATTTTGCTGAGAGCTATGGCAAATGCCATAAGTTTGCTTTTGAAAACTACTATAGGCAGGATGGATATCTATTTTATAAGGATCGATTGTGCATACCAAGAGGATCCATAAGGGAACTGTTGATTAGAGAAGCTCACGGAGGTGGACTAGCTTGACATTTCGGAGTGTCAAAGACTCTACTTGGACTGCAAGAACACTTCTATTGGCCTCAAATGAAGAAAGACGTTGAGAAAGTCTAATCTAGGTGCCATATCTGCAAAATGGCCAAGGGTAAAGTACAGCCCAACGGCTTGTACACTCCTCTCCCTATCCCTTCTCAACCTTGGACTCATATTTCTATGGATTTTTTTTTTGGCTTACCTCGAACCAGAAATGGTAGAGATTCGATTTTCGTTGTGGTTGACAGGTTTAGCAAAATGGCTCACTTCATTGCCAGTCACAAGACGGATGATGTTGTTATTGTAGCTAACTTGTTTTTCAGGGAAGTAGTACGTTTGCATGGAATACCTCAAGTAATCGTTTCAGACCGAGATACTAAGTTTCTAGGACACTTCTGGAGAACGCTATGGGCTAAACTCGGAACCAAGCTATCATTCTCAACCACATGTCATCCGCAAACAGATGGGCAAACCGAAGTGGTGAACAGGACGCTATCTACACTCCTCAGGACCTTAGTGAAAAGCAATCTCAAGTCATGGGAAGAATGTTTACCACACGTAGAGTTCGCATATAATCACGCTAAGCATTCTGCTACTCTATTCTCTCCTTCTGAAATTGTTTATGGTTTTAATCCACAATCACCTCTAGACTTGATTCCTTTACCTTTAAGTGTGAAGTGTAGCTTTGATGGCAAAGAAAAGGCTGAACAGGTCAGGAGGATACATGCTAAAGCTAAGGAGAACATAGAGAAAAGAACCAAGCAGTACGAGAAACATGCGAACAAGGGCAGAAAGGAGATCGTTTTCGAAGAAGGAGACTTGGTGTGGATTCATCTACGCAAGGATAGGTTCCCAGAAGAGAGGAAAAGCAAGCTTCTACCACGAGCTGATGGTCCATTTGAAGTCATCAAGAAGATCAACGAAAACGCCTACCAGATTGATCTTCAAGGTAAGTATAATATATCTTCAACATTCAATGTTTCTGACTTGCTTCCTTATTATGCAGATCCCGATTTGAGGACAAATCCTTTTGAAGAGGGGGAGGATGATATGATCGTGGCCAGCAAGGAGACAGAAGCTGTAGAGAAACCGGAGATCGTGGAAAGGATCACTCGTTCAAGAGCTAAGGAGATGGCCAAGGAAGCTCATGCACTCATAGCTGACGGGTCATTCAATCCACCGAGGATCCAAGTCTTCAACATATCCACCCTGAAGACTTCACCCGGTAATGATAACTAGATAACTTAGGTGTGAAGTTTGTACTCTTTTTCCCATAGCTGAGTTTTGTCCCAATGGGTTTTCTCGGTATGGTTTTTAATGAGGCAAATGGATCACTACGTCGAGTTATCTAGAAGTCATTACCAATGGGGAATAATGACTTCTGTACTAATACAAGTGACTTCTGTACTACTACAGATCACCTAGACGCTTCGTTGTTTTCTTATTTCCTTTACACGCCTTGTTGTTTTATTTTGAACTTCCTGTTGTTTGAAGTGTCGAGCCTTAGGGTTGGTTATAAAACCCAAAACTGACGCCTCCTTGTTTGGTAGCGAAGAAGTTTTATGTAACAAGTATTGTTGAATCTTTCTTCTCTCAATCCGAACTCGTGAATGCGTTCATGATTCCGAGTTTCTAAACACTTTGTGATTAAGAAACTCTTCACTTTATTTTCGAATCCATATAACCATCTAACACTTTTCACCATCGAATCCTTGCTTTTCCCTCTTGAACATCACCTGCCGTCACTCGCAATCCACTTGTGCATCATCACCATCAATTCACGTCGCCACTTACCTGTCATCAGCCTCCATCAGAGTTTCATCCTAGGGAGTTCATATTAGAAAGACTCCATGTATCAAGGATAACATCGCCAAATTGTGTCTTACCAGATAACTTGTGAGAACTATTAGTAGTTGTTTTCTCTTGAAGTAGTTGAGAAAGGGCTCGGTGCTGTTTTTGTGTAAATTCTGGAAACGCAGAGGGATTGGAAGAATGATTGGAACTTGTGGCATGTGTCGTAGCTATATATCTTCTGCCACGACAAGAACCAGCTCCTCGACCACCGCGACCACGCCCACCAGAGCCACGACCAACACCATTACGATCTTTGCATCAGTCAGGAAAATCTACAATAGACTTCCAATCCTTCTTTTCATGACCCATCCGACCACAATGCGAGCATAGCACATGACGAGACTTGACAATGGAGGATTCAACATGACTCATAGATTGATTGTCAGAGGCTATGGATGGAGAAACCAAGTTGAGATGTGCGACAAAACCCACAGCCTCCTGTTGTTGTTCTTGACTCCGTGAAGAAGCAAGTCTCTGTTCTTCTCGTATTACTTTGGAGTAGGCGACACCGAGAGACGGAAATGGATCCATGTTAACAAGACTTGTACAGATCCCAACGTACCGTGAATCGTCGAGTCCCATGACAAATTGATGAAACTTCTCATCATCTCTTTCTTTGACCAGTGTAGTCATAATCGAAACATGAGGACATATTTCACTTGCTAGATAATTCTTCAACTCATCCTATAGATTACACAACTTGCCATAGTAGCCAATCACCGCATGTCCTTCCTTTCGGCATGAAGCAAGTTGAGCTTTGATCTGATGAACACGGACATTGTTACTCACTAAAAAACGTTGTCGCAGCTCATCCCATAGTTGGTATTCAATGGAGATAAAGGTCACGGTTGATTTAATCTTTTTCTCAATCGAGGCTCGAATCCAACCCACAATCATTGAATTCACCGTCTTCCAATTTTCAAAATTAGGATTATCGCTTGAAGGTTTCGTGCTAGACCCATCAACGAAACTAGTTTTCCTTTTGGCTTGCAGAGCATTCAACGTCTCTTCAAACCACTCGTAATTTTCTCCATTCAACATATAACAGCGGAGATCACGGTATCTGGGTTGTCGGAGCTGGACAAAGTGTATGGTGACACCATCGTTGAAAACGGCGCTGAGACAAGAGCTCCAGATGAACTAGACTTATGTTCTTCGACGATAGACATAAGTATCTTGTCACGCAAGATAAGTCGAAACTATCGACACTTTATAAAAACGAAAAGTTTTAAAGAAAATTTTGGCTTTGATACCATATAGAATTAGATATCAAACTGATTTTCTTTATTGATTAACCATAACTAGGTATTTATACACACAAGACTCAACACAAGATAAGATCTAGATGCTAATAAATTGAGTCCTTCACCTTATTCTACTAGGACGTTAAACACCATACAAATAAGTCCTAATGACATGTCATTATCCGCAATATCAGCTAAATATATATATGGGTCTAGCTATCACGAAACCTTCAAGCCTGGAATACGTATGTTGATATAAATTTAGACTTACTGGTTGAAATTAATGGTCCAACGACAAGCTATAACAACTAATTATCGGTTTCTCGAGGATCGTATCAGTAGAAATTTCTTGTACCATTATGCACCGGAGAATTGGTAAATGGAGGAAAAACAATATCTTGGATAGCTTATTTACTCCAAAGCTTTATATAACGGTTTTTTTTTGTTTCATATGAAAATTTTCCAAGAGACGAGACAAAACAGTGGTGGTAACTTGGCACCTATGGGGTAAATCCTAGTGAAAAGGACAATTTGTTTAACAAAACAACTACTTTTGACAAATTATGTTATTTTTTTAGTTTGTTACAAAGTCGAGGCCAAATCATTTTTTTTAGACTAAGATTCAACAGGTAAAGTGATTTCAATGGAGAAAAATATTTTGTTTGAAAAAAAAAAAGGAAAAAAATATTTTGTCTGACAAAAAAAAATTGGAGAAAAAAATTAAAATAAAACCTTCTATGCAAGTTTTAGAAGCTCTTTTGACATATATAAGCTAGCTGTCTTAATAATCGCATACCTCTTATTCTTTTTTTTTTTTTACAATTTACAAACAAATACAAGCAAGCATAGAATATATATACCAATACACAACTGAATCCACTGACTGGAAAAACCTTGATTTAGTCCAATCTAATAGCTAACTGTCTCGATCTTCATCTTCGTTGTAGTTGAATGGTAATGGAACTGATTTGAATGCTCTGAACTTTCCAACGTTGTTCAAATGCTCATTCTCTAACCTATATATGTTCATAACCCAACAAAGCAAGAAAAATAAAAATAAAAATGATTTTTGACGAGCAATTAGTTATAGTTGGTTAAGAAGTTACCTGAAGAAATTCCAGATACCGCGTCGTATGATCTCAAGAATGGCGATAAGAGCAATCATTGTTTCTCTATGTAAGAACGAGATATTGAAATCAAGCACAGTCTGCAACCAGGCCAACCTCAACACAATGTTTACGACCTATATAAGAAGACATCAACAAAATTATAAAGATCATTTTTTTTTTTTTGGTTTTAAATTAAAAGATAATTCTAAATCAGGGTTTATACTGTTCTATCAATTTTCTTAGTTCTCACCATTGCAACATAGTAGACGGATTTGTGAGGAACAAGAAGCTTCTCTCTCAGCCAAGATTTAGATGGTCTATGAAGCAATCCCCAGTCATAAACAATGTCCCAATATGTGCCGTAAAATGTTGCCAACGCCGAGAAAACAAAGGTAGCTATTCTCCAGGCATTTCCTCTATTAAGGCTATAAGCTGTTTTTAAGCACACAGCGACAATGGTCAATAAATACTTGAGAGCATTGAAGCCTTGGCTTGAATCTTTCCCTTCAATTAATCTTCGAACACATTGAAGGAAACGTAACCAGTAAGGAATTACAGCAACGATAAAGTAGAATGTGCTGTATACATCACTTGATTTGCAAGTGTTTTGCCTCTGCTTGAAGTCTCCCCAACCATAGTAACATATGTAAAACTCCAGACTCCTCAGTGCTTGAACCTGAAAAAGATGGTTCAAAAACGAGTTGAAACATTTTGAAAACTTAATCATGAAAGTTAGAAGAATGATATGAGAACACACAGACCTGGCTTGTTAATTGGTCTGCTAAGAAAAAGTCTGGAAGATTAACCTGCAATTTTGATGTGAACATACATATTGAGAAATTTATGGATGTTTTCACTTAGCAAAGCAGAGGATGTGCTTGAGTAAAATACCTTGTAGAGCGGCGCAGCAATGCATCGGAATAGAACCATGAGGAAGAAGAAGCGGCTTGACCGATAAAATATGTTGAAGGGACATACAGAAATAGCTATCACCAGCTGAAATACATTGCACAGAAATGTGTTACAACATTAATAACAGAATGATATTGTTGGGATAATCTTGAAGCACAAGCAAGTCTAAAATAATTTAGGAAGTTATGAGAAATAAGGAAATTGTCTTCCTAGAGAAATCAGGAAATTGAGTTGAGAAGTTCCTTATATAAAGAGTTGTCAAGTTGTGACATCCTATTATGGAGAATTGAGAGAAGAGAGAACTTTAGGTTTTTGAGTTATTTTTCCTGAAGTAATAAGAGAGTTCTTATTGAGATTGTGTGAAATTCTTTCTTTTGAATTCTCGATTTGGTATCAGAGTGTTACTATATCCTAGGGAGCGATGTCCGAGAATGCAATTGTTGCAGCTAAACCAAAAGAAGGTGCATGAATTTACGTCCATCCAATGCCCTATGCTAAACTCTACTAACTATACCGTATGGGCGTTGAAGATGAAGATTGCTTTAAAGGTTCATAAGGAGTGGGAAGCGATTGAGCCTAGAACTGAAGAAGTAGTTGAAGAAAAAAAAATAATATGGTTATAGCTCTGCTGTTTCAGTCAATATCGGAAGCTCTTGTTCTGCAGATTGGTGATCTAGATACGGCTAAGAAGGTATGGGACACCATCAATTCAAGACATGTAGGAGCAGAACGAGTCAAAGAAGCATGTCTACAAACACTTATGGCCGACTTTGAGCGGCTTAAGATGAAAGATACAAAGAAAATTGATAGGTTTGTGTAACACCCGCGTCCCGCGATCCTAAAGGGGGGCAATTTGTTTTAAGGAAAATGATAGCTAGATGAGCTTAAGTAGCTAATCTACTAACTCAACTAGCTCGAATATGAGCTAAACGAGCTCAACAAGCTCAATGAACTAGCTAGCTTATTGAACTAATCCAGCTAGATGAGCTAGCCGACAACTCAACTTAACTCGGTGAACTAATCCAGTGCCGACCCAGCTGGGTGGTCCGGTCAGCTAACACTCGAGCTGGAGGAGTGTGGTAGCTCGGTAGCACGAGCGGTTACCATCGGAAGGGTGCAACTCTTCAAAGAGACGCAACCCATCGAAAAGGGTCGAGGAATGGGCGTGTCCTTTCATGGAGCACACCCATTGGGCTCCTATATAAGGGATGGATGCCCAACCCATTCAACAAACCATCATCCATCCATCGCCCATCTATGCCTTAGAAGAAAAGGGGGTGCGGCTCGGCGATTACATTGATACTCGTCCGAACGGATGTGCATGCTACCTCTCTATCGAAGGTACGATGAGACGAGCAACGGTTTGACAATAGGGTCAAACCAATCGAAGGATTACTGACGATTCGACCATGGAGTCGAAATGATCGCAGGATGATCGACGGTTTGATCGTAGCGTCAAACTGATCGAAAGGTCAGCGATGATCAGCTCTAATGGTCGGATCGATCGGGGGTTGATCGATGATTCGATCGCCAGTATGATCGGGTGATCAAATGATCGACGATACGAGCGGTAGGTTAGATTGATCGGTCGGGTGGTCGACAGATCGTTCGAAAGTATCGGTCTGGCCAATGGTTGATCGGCGATTCGATTATGGGTTCGGATCGTTCGATCGGACCTAGCTCTGATACCAAGACCGGTAAGTCGACGGAGTTTAATGGTATGATAAATGGGTCAACTAAAGGTACCTTTGGTGTCAAGCTTCGGAAACACGAGTGGTTCGAGAAGTCGATAGTGCAACCGATTATCGTGCACCGAAGTGACTATAAGTCCCCATCTCTAATGTGTGCAAAGCCTATGGGGTTTGGTTGGTTGTATGGCTAAGGGATGGGTCAAGGGTAAAGATTATATTACACTGCGTAGTAAGGTTTACAAAGAAAAGCCACGAGCCAAAGCTAAGTAAACGTGTTAAATTGATGGATGTTCAACCGGGAATGGGGCCGAACAAAAGCCGTTATCGCGGACCCCGAGACGTCCGGGTCGGAGTCTTTCAGTTTGCAGGAAAGATGTCAGAGATAGCATCAAAATCCGCTTATCTCTGTGTATCTATGGAGGAATCCAAGATGGTTAAAAAATTTCTTAACTATCTTCCTCACAAAAAATTTCATCCATATAGTGGCTTTCTTAGAACATGTTTTAGACCTTAATACCATTTAAAGAGATTATAGGACAATTTAAAACCTACGAAAAGATATTCACTGATGTAGGTGAAGCGCATGAAGATCAATCTAAACTCATGTATGAAAATATGGAGACATAAAACAGTCATGAGTGTACATGCGACTATGGAAACAGAGGCCGAGGAGATCGTTCATATAGAGGGAGAGGAAGAGGACGAAATAAAGGACCAAGGGATGCATCTCAGATTACTTGCTTCAGGTGTGACAAACAACGTCACTTCGCTTTTGATTGTCCTGATCGCTTACTAAAGCTACAAGAAGCTCAAGTGTTGGTTGCTGCTGATACGCAAGATGCTGATGTACTTATCATGCATGAGTTTGTTTTTCTCAACAAAAAACGATGCATCCCAAGTAAGTTTGAAACAAACATGGGAGAAGAGAACATATGGTACCTTGACAATGGTGCTAGTAATCACATGAAAGGTGATAGAAGATATTTTAAAAAGATTGATGAATTCGTCACTGGGAATGTAAGGTTTGGATATGACTCACGTGTTGATATAAAAGGGAAATGGCCAATCTCGCTTATTAACATGAATGGTGAATTGCGAGTCATGACATATGTTTACTATATCTCAGACCTAAAAAGTAACATCATAAGTTTGGGTCAAGCAACAGAAGTAGGCTACGACATCAGGTTGAATGGAGGATACCTCACAATGCGAGATGCTCAAGGGAAACTACTTGCAAAAGCTCCAAAGTCAAAAAACAGACTTTACAAAGTTTGTATGAATTATCACAATAATGCCTACTTGAATTCGTCATCTATCAGCGAATCTAGTCGTTTGCATGCACGGTTTGGACACAGAAATTTTGAAACCATCAAGTCTATGAAACAAAGAGAACGTGTCCAAGGACACCCACAAGTAGCGTTTGAAAAGGAGATTTGCAGTTCATGTCTTCTTGGGAAACAGATGAGACAAACGTTTCCGCAAGCCACCTCATACAGAGCATCCTCATTTCTTGAACTAGTACATGGAGATCTCTGTGGGCCTATAACACCGACTACAACTGCTGCAAAATCAGTACATTTTTGTTCTCATTGACGATAATTCACGCTATATGTGGGTAATTTGTTTAAAGAAAAGAGTTCTGCTTTAGAAAAGTTCAAGATCTTCAAGAACCGTGTGGAAAAGGAATCCGGGGCACAAATTAAGACTCTTAGAACGGATAGAGGTGGTGAGTTTGTCTCGCAAGAATTCAAAGAATACTGTGAAAAACTCGGGATCAAGAGACATCTTACTACACCATATACGACACAGGAGAATGGTGTTGTAGAACGAAGAAACAAAACGATGATAGAGATGACAAGGAGTATTCTAAAGCACATGAGAGTGCCAAATCATCTTTGGGGGGAAGCAGTAAGACACTCAACTTATCTGATAAATAGAATAGCTACAAGGGCTCTAACAGATAAGACTCCATACGAGGTTTACAAGAAGCAGAAATCGCATATTGATCATTTTCGAATCTTTGGCTGAATTAGTTATGCAAAAGTTGATCAACACCTACTAAAGAAACTAGATGATCAATCGAAGATGTTAGTTCACTTGGGGATAAAACCAGGCTCTAAGGCATACAGATTGTTTGACCCACATACAAGAAGAGTCATTGTAAGTCGTGATGTGATCTTTGATGAAAGTAATGGCTGGAACTGGAGGAAAAATCTTTCAGAGCAAGATGGTGATGGAAGATTTAATATCACTCTTGGTGAGTTTGGGAACCACGGTATCGTGTTTGAGAAAGAAGTAGTTGGTAACAATCCGAAGTTTGGTGAAAACATTAACAATGATAATGAAGTGCTCGAAGAAGAAACAGGAAACAATAGCAACAAACCAGAAACTGCAGAACAAGACGAAGAAAATGAGGTCATGGAGAATAATCCGCTGGTTCTAAGAAGGAGCCAGAGACAGAGCAATACACCGAAGCACCTTGGGGACTATGTCTTGCTCGCTGAAAAAGAAGGAGAGACACTTCTGTTGTGTCTAAATAATGAACCAAGAAGCTTTAATGAAGCAAAAGGATCGAGCAACTGGCTTAATGCATGTAAAGATGAGATTAAGTCAATCGAAACACTTAACACTTGGGATTTAGTTGACTTGCTTATTGGAATAACGCCAATTGGACTCAAATGAGTCTTTAAGCTGAAGCGAAACTCAGATGGTAGCAGCAACAAATATAAAGCTTGTCTTGTTGCAAAGGGGTATATGCAGCAATATGGAATTGACTTTGAGGAAGTTTTTGCTCTTGTTGCACGAGTTGAGACCATAAGACTTCTCATAAATATTGCAGCATAAAATGGGTGGTAGATTCATCATTTTAGATGTAAGAACAGCATTCCTCCATGGAGAACTCAAAGAGACAGTCTATGTCACTCAACCTGAGGGATTTGAGAAGGAAGGAAGTGAAGAAAAGGTTTATAAGTTGAATAAAGCGTTGTATGGTTTGAGACAAGATCCAAGGGCTTGGAACAACAAGCTAAACCAGATTCTCGAGGAACTGCAGTTCAAAAAGTTTTCAAAGGAGCTGACTGTTTATCGAAAGATATAGAAAGACCAAACTCTTGTTATTGCAGTTTATGCTGATTATTTATGTGTCACAGGAACAGACAAGTCAATTACAAATTTAAGGAGGAGATGGCTACTAAATTTGAAATGAGCGATCTTGGTAAGTTAACTTACTATCTCGAAAAAGTAATTCAACATGAAAATGGAATTGTGTTAAGTCAAAGGAGATATGCTCAGAACATCTTGGAAGAAACAAGAATGGCAGACTGCAACCATGAATATATACCAATGGAGTTTGGACTCCAATTGTCAAAAGCAGAACATGAGAGAGAGATCGACGCTACAGACTTTAGGAAGAAGATTGATTGTCTTCATTACTTAATCCACACAATGCCTGGCTTGTCATACTGTGTAGGAGTTTTGAGCAGATATATGCACAGTCCTAGAGAATCACATGGTGCCGCATTGAGGTATCTTAAGGGAACAACATCTCTTGGTTTAACTTTTGAAAGAAGTTCGAAGATACCAAGGCTAGTTGGGTATAGTGACAACAATCTTTATCATTGATCCCGATGATGGTAGAAGCACTACAGGTCATATTTTCTACTTAGGAAATAGTCCTATTTCTTGGTGCTTACAAAAACAGGATGTAGTGGCCTTATCCTCGTGTGAAGCCGAGTTTATGGCTGGAACCGAAGCAACTAAACAAGCTATTTGGTTGCGGGACTTACTTAGTGAGATCACGGGAGTTTAGGCCAAGAAGGTTGTCATTCATATCGATAATAAATTTGCAATAGCTCTCACAAGAAATGCTGTTTTCATTGCAAGAGCAAGCATATACAAAGAAGATTCAATTTCATCAGAGAATGTGTTGAGAATGAAGAAATTGAAGTTGAGCATGTTTCTGGATTTGAGCAAAAGGCGGATATTCTTACTAAGGCGTTGGGAAAGATGAGATTCAAGAAGATGAGGGAGTTCATGCGAGTTCAAGACTTAGAGAAGAAAAGTTTCAAAGCTTAAGGAGGAGAATGTTGGGATAAGCTTGAAGCACAAGCAAATCTAATGTAGTTTAGTAAGTTATGAGAAATAAGGAAATTGTCTTTCTAGAGAAACTAGGAAATTGAGTTGAGAAGTTCATTTGTCAAGTTGTGACATCCTATTATCGAGAATTGAGAGAATAGAGAACTTTAGGTTTTTGAGTTATTTTTCCTAAAGTAATAAGAGAGTTTTTATTGAGATTGTGTGAAATTCTTTCTTTTGAATTCTAGAGATATGAGATTACGAGATTCTTGTGGTTATTATGATTTAAACGAAAAAAAAAAGAAAAAAAAGCAAAACTTACAGCGACAACAAAAAGGGGAACAAGTTCAGTGTAGGTCTTGTAGTCATTAGTATTAGGATCCATCTCCATGTCAAGGTTTACTAGAACAGCGCAGAGAGCAAGCGTGCCGAGGCCAAAGCTTAGAAGCAAGACATGTCTGTAACCAAGCTCTGTTCCTTCTTTGAATTCAAATATAAACGGGTAATTCACTCGATATTGCTTCCAAAAGTATATGTTTGCTGCATACATGATCATGTGCAGAACCACAAATGCAAATAAACTGAAAAAAAAAAAATATACAGTTTAAGAAACATTCTTGTCAGTAAGAAACCAGTGGTTCAATTTGAGAGCAATCTATACATGTTTTGGTTTGAACCTGTATAGAGGGAACATTGTTTCCATGTAGATTTTTTGTCCCTCTGTACCCATTATATTACGAGCATGAACGAACATGCCAAGAGCAGTCAGTAGAGAGACTGTGCAACCGACGAAAAAGCCTGAGAAAAAGAATAACATAGTGTAAGGATTTTGACTAATTCATCATGGACTACTGTTTAAATACTCTCGATTTCACTAGGGATATATATTTTTAGTTACCAGTGGAAAACGTTATTCGATGTCTTTCTTTCGTCACTTTTGGTCTTAAGAGATTCATTCCTTTGCTTCGATTTGAACTTGCGAAATGCTCGACGAAAATAGTCTCAACTCTCAACATAAGCTTGTTGATCTGTTTAAGGGTCATCAAGGGTTCGATTTTAAGTTTGTAGTTATATTGAAACTAAATAATAAGTTGTTTTGTAGAGATATTGTGTTAACCTCATCAGAGCTGGTGAGGTAGGACTTATCTACCATCTCCATGTGTAGTTTTGCTGCATTTCTTGAACCAATCTGATTGAGAATAAATAGCAAAAAACATATTAATAAGTCTCAAAAAACCTTTTTTTTTTCTTAATTCAAGTATGTTACCTTATCATACTTCTTCATGATCTTGGAAATCGCTAAAGTGTTCAAGAAGCTGAATTAATCAAGAACAGAGCATAGGTTAAACCAAACAATCTTTTAAAAGTTGTTTTTGTATCCTAAGAAACAACAACATACAGTACCTGTAATTCTTGAGATGTCGAAGCTTGCGATAAAAGTCGATAAAGACATCCTTGAGCCTTTCCTCTATTTTCTTGAGATTCTCTCTTGTGAATTTGAGCTCTTCCTGGTTAGAGAGCTTGAGGACGTTTCTAATTGTGGACAGAGGAGTTTCCTGATTTTTGTTTAATCTGATGTGGTCCAGAACACTTAACGCCTCTGGTACACGCTCTTTCGTTGAATCTCCACCGTTGGATCCATTTTCCTCTATTTTGATTCCCATCTCTTCAGCTAATGTCTTCCCTTCAAAGTCAAACACACACAAAGACAAAAATTATTCAAACAGTGTGTCCTTTCAGACTAAACCAGTAACAAGACAATTTCTGAAAACTCACTGTGTTTCTTCGAATCCAAGGCATTGATATCAACTGATACGGTTTCAGAGCAGCTCAAAAGAGAAGAAGGTTGATCGAGTTTGATTCTGAAAGCAATCAGAGCATCCATCTGTCTGTTCAAAACCACTGCCTCCTTCACCAACTCGTCCACTTTATAGCGGTAAAAATGGTTTACTTTATCAAACTCGAGATCTAGGGTTTTGAAGAACACAAGCTCTGACTCTCTCCCTGCTTCCGCAACTTTCAAGATGGTAGTCTCGTATTTCTCAAACCCGTCATCCCCAGTCGTTGCATGAACCAAAATGTCGTGGTTTTCGATATCCCGAGACGAGGAGGCGCGGCTGTACCGCTTTGTCAGGCCACTGAAGTTGCGGCGACCAGATAGCTTGTGTTTCAAGTCACCTTGTCTCTCTGATCTTTTCTTCGAAGTTTGGATTTCTCGAAGAATGGTTTTGAGACAAGCATAATCAATGTAAGCTTGTTGCCATTCTGGAACCATCTGTGCGACATACTCTTTCCCAAACTTCATCTTTGGTTTCTTCTTTAAATTCTCTGTAGAGTTCAAGAATCCAGATCAAATTTGAAGCCCACTTTAATTTCTCTCAATTGGCCAATCATGAAAAACTCGGAGTCTACATATAACGCGTTACTTATCTATACAGCATATATATAGACTTAGTTTGATATCAGAAAAATCAAAAGAGTTGAATTGAAATTGAAAAAGACATTTGGTCTGGTTGGCTCTTGGCTGGACAACTTGTTTTGTTTTTGATTCTTCTTCCTTTTTTTTTTTTTTTATTTGATAAACTGAATGGACAGATTGTTTTTCACTAAAGAAGATATTTGTTCGGAGTGACGACGAAAATGAATAATTGCTTGATAACGCCTACACGAAAAGTATTCCCTCTAAATTAATTAGAGAGTGGGTTGTTTTCAAAAGTAACTATAGAGTGGTTGGCCGGGCCTTGTAATATTTAAACCATGTAAGCACAATTTATCAAAACAGTAGGTACTCGGTAGTTACACTATTATGTGGGACGTTCAGACATTATGTTCGGTCTATTCTTTTCCGATTCTTTTATTTCTAATCTTTACGATCCATACAGACACGATAAGAAATTGGTTCGGTTTCAGTTCGGGTATCATTCAGTTCGGATAGTTAATTCAAGAACCGACTAGGAAACAAAATATTTGGATTTTCGGTTATGGTTGAAAAAGAACCAAAGAATTTAAGGCATTTTTGAGGTATTTTAAGTATTTTTATATATTTATTGGTTATTTTGGTTTCGGTCCATTCGTTTCCAATTTGGTTAGAGTATTAGCCATGTTCTTTTTGTTAATCATCGCGATCACATTAGCGACACAAATATAAATGGGAAAAAAAAGGAGAGCTGAAAGTTAGATGAGTAGAGAGTCGCTGCGACATATCTAAAGTTAAAGAAAAGAGAGAATCATCGAAATAGTCATTGCGACAGACCTGAATGAGAGGAAAAAGGGAAACGAAGGAGAATCAAAGGCCTTTTCTGGATCGCTCAGGTGTTTCTTCTCTGGACAGGACCGTTTTCTACTATTCTCATAACTTTCATATATTTGATTTTAAAATAACTAATCTTTTTAGATAAATAATCAAATTTTAAAATTATTTTGGATACCGAGACCAGTTCAGTTTTCTTTTCTTAGTATCTAGAGTTTAAGATCCAAATAATTATGTTAATTTTGCTTCGGTTCGAGTCCTTTTCTCCAGTTTGGGATATTTTGTTCAGAGCTAATGTGGATGACCACTCACTAATCATGGTGATCAATTCACTGGATAATATATGGATATCCATGGTATTTATTGAAACGATACATTATTGATGTGGTCCATTCCGTTGTTCACGGTCGTGTACGTTGTTTGACGATACATCATTTACAATAGCAAATTGTTCACGGTCGTGTACGTTGTTAATCATTTATATGTCACCTATAATTTTACCACGGATTCGAAGTTTCAAACACCGAAAAACATATCCTAAGTTGGGCAAAATTATCACTTTAAATTTTAAGTGTTAGAAGTTAATCATTTGGCTATAAGTCCTTTTAATATTTAATGTAGATTTTTTAAAACAAAAACGAAATAGAAAAGAAAGTTCCACGCACCATGCGTCGGTGTAGATATACATAATGGATCCAACAACTTTATCATACCAAATAAGACTAACTACACATTACTTGAGGAAAAAAAATAGGCTACGTTTCTGAAATTGGGTTTACATATGATATATAATACATTTTAGTCTGTTAAATTATCAACTTAAACTTTAATTCGTCGAGAAACCAAAAAGACATCTTTTTTTGTCACTTTGAATTTTCTGTATCCACTTAGTTGGAGATATAATTTTTTTTATCCTACCAAATAATAAAATTATTTTTTTTTTTTCCTTTTCATTTTATATCTACTAGATATCGAGTCCCGGCAATATCGCGGGAAACTCATTTTAGTAAAATATTTATTATAAAAATTCTTTAATTAAATTTATTTATTAAACTATTGAATTCTTAAACTATTTGATAAAAATTTCAAAAACATACAATTTTTTTAAAAAAATTCTTTATATTTTATTTGAAAAATATACTTTAAAAAATAATCTTACCTTCACATATGATTAAATAAATAATTATCAATGCTACACAGTACACACATCAAATTAAACGAATTTTTACGATTAACTGCCATGAGATTACATTGCAGTTGTGTTATTTTGTTCGCTTTTATTCATAACCTTTCGTTCGCATCTTTTCAATGTAACATTTTATCTGTGTCTCTTCATAGTAACTTTTCGTAAAATATTTTTTAATTTCTGAAAAAATGAAGAAATGCAATCTACAGTCGTGTCTTCTTTTCTTAACCTTACAGTCATATTTTTGTATATTTTATGAACCATTACAACTTGTTCTCTTGTTGTCAAATATGATATGTAAATGATTATATTTTTAGATTTCTTTCTTTTTGTTTTGTTTTAAATGATCAAATTATGAATACATTGTATAAGAAACTATAAATTTCTTAAATAATCATATAATAAAGTACAAATATTAAAAATATTAATTGAGGACCATTCTTAATATGACATAATGCTTTGTTTAAATTCATTTAAATTATTTTTTTTTTATTTTTTTAGCATAACTCAAACATATTTCTATTTCCAAAATCAATTTTTACTTCATGAAAAATGAATATTACTATTACTATTCAGTCAATCAGTAAGAAAATTACCAATCCTCTCAAATTTGAATATAACTAAACAAAAAATTATCACATATTTTATTTACTTGAATCAAAACTCAGTTATATATTCATATAAAAAAGAATATATCTATTTTCATAAAGGCAGTATTGTAAATGAATATATAATACACACAACTATCGTTTTATAGATGAAACATATTTCTATATAAAACAACCTATAGTCATTAAACATTTTGGCAATTATAATAGATTAATCCAATATTGAATGTATGTACTACTTATTTTTCTCCGCCTATGATGCTGGTTAATTATCCCGAGTCACACATAAATAAAAAATGTAATAAATATTAGAGGGGAACAATAATAGTTAAAACTTATAACAATATTATTTAGGTGTATGATGTAGCATCACAATCTGCGCATCTAAGGAAGATGGTCGGCCAAGGACGATCGGGTTCATTGCTCTCACACACTCCTCTTTTTTTTGGGCAGTCAAAATCCAAAACCTTTTCAATCTTTTAAAATATTTCATATTCAGTATATTTTGTAAAAGACAGAACTCTATATTCAACAGACGCAACTTTTGAGAGAGACGCAACTGTAAAAAATTTCTGTCAAAAATATAAAATTCTCTTATAACTAATACAAATATAAAGAAAATTTGAATACAATGACGAGAAGTTATTTATATATAGATTTCTACAGATGTGAACATTTGAATAGACACAACTGTTTGTAAAAGACGCAACTCTATATTCAACAGACGCAACTTTTTAGAGAGACGTAACTGTAAAACATTTCTGTCAAAAATATAAAATAAAGAAAATTTGAATACAATGATGAGAAGTCACTTATATATAAATTTATAAAGATGTGAACATTTGAATTGACACAACTCTTTGTAAGAGACGCAACTCTACATTTAACAGACACAATTTTTTAGAGAGATGCAACCGTTGAAATTTTCTGTCAAAAAAATATATATACATATTTTACGAAAAGGTACGACGAAAAATCGTAATTGTTGTTGGCATTTATTCAGATTGTTATTATTATATAGATTCTTGAGTGTTTTAAAAAATCAGTGTATTCTTTGAAAGAAGTTTTCTCAAAGGACTCAATCATATGAAACTTAAATACAACATTAAAATACTCAGTATCACATTATTAATCTACTATACTAATCTAATAGTATTAAAATATATATAATGTATATACAAATCTATTTTAATACTATTAATTGAATACAAAAAATTTGTCCTACTTTTCTGGTCTGGATATATCAACCCGAAAATTTGAACCAAACTTCTCTGGGTACTCACTTCTCTGCCACGGGACATTAACCACAGGTCCACAATTAGTTAATTAGCGTACAGAAAACCTGAAAATATAGATCCAATAGTTTAATTCATCTTGTTAATTAAGCGCACTCTAAATGGTCTTCATAAGATATACTTATTTTAGAAGGGAAAATTAAAATAGAATTGAATAAGCCAAAATTGTATATATCTTAGTTACAGCTAGAGAACAGAACCGATGATGACTACGATATATGTTGATTTTTGAATGGATTCCCTTTTGGTGGCTTTGTACGGCATCGTGCATGGCTGACTACGTACGCGTCAAATATTTTTTCGTTATGTCTTGTTAAATCGAAGCTTCTTAGCACTATCGTCTGTGCTAATTTCTTTTTGTCAAAGTCGTCTACGCTAATTACTACACAAAATTGAATAAGCCGTACATTGTTTTCATTGGTGAATGATTTAGTTAACGTTTATTTTGCCCTCCAAAAGAAGGCTTTATGATTGAACGTTTTTCTTTTTCTTTTTGTGGGCATATATATATATTTACATGTTCAAATATTAGATTTAAAATAGAAATATTAAAACCGTAAAAAAAGAAATTCCTATTATATGATAAATTTAAAGGAACTGTTCAGAGTTTGACACCTCTGTATGTCATATATATTAGTTAATTTCTTTTATTTTCTTAAATTTAAGCCAATTAAATACTTTATTAACTCTCTATTACTGATAACTTTTTGTGATATATGACGTATTTATTGCATATATAAGTCAACTATTAAATTAATTTATTTTCCATTTTATAAAAAGTATGCATAAACATTAAATCAGTGGAATTTTAAATTTTAAAGAAAGCACAGACATTGAATATCATGCTATATGAAATTCCGTTTGTTGACCAAAAAAAAAAAAATTCAGTTCATACTATTATGCATTATGTATAGATATATGAAATCCAAACAAACTTCCCAATTAAACTTAGACTAGATTAAGACCCGTGCTATTAAGATCCGTTCTAGAGTACGGGTTGAACATCATTTTATTTATATTATAATTTTTATGTAAATTATATAAAACATTATGCAATACAATCATAGGAAAAATCACGTTTTAAACTTTCAAAATGTAACTGGGTAGCAGTTTAAACCTCGAGAGAATTTCACTAACACTATAAACCTTTAAAATGATTTTACTAACACTTTGAACCTTTAAAATGATTTTACTAACACTTTAAACCTTAAAACTAACTTTCATTTTTGTACCGCCATAAAAAATAATGGAATAATAATATCCGTCAACGCGCTAAAGCGCGCTCTCGGATCGTTATCCGAAGCAACATACCACTCCCACACTCTGGCCACAAATTCCATCGAATTATCTGTATCACATGAGTTGGGCCCAAACGGCATTAAGCAAAACAAGTCTGATGCTATCGAGTATCTCCCGGCTAGATCTCTACCTCAACACGTCCCACAAAAATTTCCCATTTTAGAAACTTTCTAATTATGGAAACCTTCTTTTTATGGAAACTTTCTATTTTTGGCAACTTCCCATTTATAAAACCCTCGAACGATTTCCTTTTTCACGAGATCCACAAATCCCAAAACCCAAAGAGCTCCAATTTTTATTAAAACCTCAAATGCAATAATCGTTTACAACTCCAAACAAAAACACATAAACGAATGAAAGAAACCAAAAGCTAAAACTAAACATCGGGATGGGCACCCGGTTCTTGCCTCGGCTGCACCACAACCTCCATCATCTGCCTCCACTTAGGACAGAAAGACCTGATATGCCCCTCCTCCCCCACAATGATAACACAAACAACGGTACTCCTGGGAGTCACCTTTCTTGGGATAGCTTGCCAACCTGTGATCCGTGCTCCCGCACCCATAGCATCCCTGTCCACCTTGGTTTGCCACCGTCGTCTCTTCCCGCTTCCTCTTACGCCTTTGCTACGACTTGCTATCCTTGCTTGGAATGCTCAGCTCCAATGTCTCCTCTGTCTGAACCCCTAGACTGACCACCACTAACTGTGACCTCAAGTTATCCTCTATCCCGGCTGCAGTCTCCACCAAATCCGCTCTCAGCATAGCTCCTCACCCTGCACCAAGTCCTCAGGTCATCCTGTAGAACTAACAAGAACCTTTGTACATGAGCCGACTCTAGCTCCAAAGCCCGACCTTCATACGCCACAAGCCGACTGAACTCTGCATCCAGCTCCCGCACCGTACGGTTCCCCTCAGTCAACCCCAAGAACCGAGCCTCCATGCGATCAAGAGTCTCCTGTGGAAAATACTTGGAGTTAAACTCCCTCACAAAATCCATCCAAGTCATCTCCCGCTGCACCCTCCTTGCTGTCACCGACCTCCACCACACACGAGCATCTCCTGTCAGGTAATGCACTGCCAAATCCACCCTATACTGGTCGGGATACCGAAGCGACTGGAAAATATCCACCATCTGATCCCTCCACTCATCCGCCACACTCGGATCCGTGCCTCCCGAGAAAGAACTCGTAGCCACATGTCGTAGCTGCACCATCATCTAAAAATATTGTGCATCCACTACCCCGGTCCCCGGCTGCACAACTGCTTGCATGCCAACCGCAGGCTGCACCGCTGGAACCTGCCCACCAACACCTGGCGGCACCACTGGAATCTGCCCACCAACCCCTGGCGACACTGCTGCTGGAAGCCGCGCCAAAACATGAGCTAGCAAGTCCATCAGAACATCCTCCCTACCTAGATCACCCTCCGCTAGAACCCTCACTCCCGGGGCAACAGCCCATCCGCCCTGTCGCCACCCAACTCAGCCTGGTCTACAGACACACTAGGATGAACCTGTGACTCTGCCACCTCCTCACTGGCCATGCTCTGGGTCACACTCTTACTGGCCTCGGGAACCTCACCCCATCCACGACCACGCCCAGGACCGAGACCACGACCACGACCACGCCCGCGACCAGCAGCTCCCTCACCTCTAACCATCTATATTACCAAGAACAGAAGTTGAAGCAAACAAAACGACTCTAACTACACAAGGAACAACTCACCGTAGAATCTCATTGAAGGCTCGAAGAGGATGATACTAGGACTCCATACCACAAACAAATTGACTAACTACTCATAATCAATTTCCATTCACATCATCATGCATAACCGAACAGGAAAGTAATTCAACCAATTAAATTCCTAAACCGCTCTAAACCATCCACTTAACTATCCTAGAACTGTAAGGGCTCTCATACCAAAATGAAACAACCCGACCCGTTTTTTTTATTTATAATAAATACAGAATATAATTAAGTATCCCATACTACTTAATTAAACCAACCAAACCACAATACCTCATTAAACCAGCAGCAATCATTATAAACAGCGGAAACATACTAACAAACCAAAACCATCATATCATCATTACAATCACATTCCTAACCATTCTATCCAACAACCTAACATAACTCTAACCAAGGTTCCAACATAAACAATATAACAAAGTCCAACAACACACAATTGAGACCCTAGATCATCCTCCTCCTCTTCGCCATGATTCCACGTAACATACCTGCACACCACAAACAACAATTAAGATGCGTAAGTATCACAAATACTTAGTGAGACAATCCTCCCATCTACTGGGTTATACACACAAGCAACTGAGATTCCAATGTTTAACAAACAACAAACAAACACAACAAACCAGGAAACCACGTAACAGACGAGTTGGTGTCGACCGACACTAGAGTGGTGTCGATCGACACTGGCCCAAACATGGTGTCGACCGACACCCACCTGGTATCCAGGAAGTCACTCACACTCCCCCCGCTCTCAGGTCGCAACCTTCGAGTCATACCGGTTCACTGCCAGGCCATAGCCTACAACTACGGTATCCAGGGAGTCTCACACGCACCATCTGCTCTCAGGTCACAACCTTCGAGTCATACCGGCTCACTACCAAGCCACAACCTACAGCTACGGTATCCAAGGAGTCACTCACACCCACTCCCCCCGCTCTCGGGTCGCAACCCTCGAGACATACCAGCTCACTGCTGGGCCGCGGCCCACAGCTATGGTATCTAGGGAGTCTCAAAATCCTGCTCTTGGGTCGTCACCCTAAAGCGCGCTCTTGGATCGTCATCCGAAGCATCATACCACTCCCACTCTCTGGCCACAAAGTCCATCGATCTATCGGTATCACATGAGTTGGGTCCACACGGCCTTGAGCAAAACAAGTCTGATGTCATCGAGTATCTCCCGGCTAGATCTCTACCTCAACACTTCCCACAAAAATTTCCCTCTCTAGAAACTTTCTAATTATGGAAACCTTCCTTTAATGGAAACTTTCTATTTATGGCAACTTCCCATTTATAAAACCCTCCAACGATTTCCTTTTCCACGACATCCACAAATCCCAAAACCAAAGAGCTCCAATTTTTATTAAAACCTCAAATGCAATAATTGTTTACAACTCCAAACGAAAATACATAAACAAAAGAAAGAAACCAAAAGCTAAAACTAAACGCTGGGATGGGCACCCGGTCCTTGCTTCGTCTGCGCCACAACCTCCATCATCTGCCTCCACTTAAGACAGAAAGTCCTGATATCCCCCTTATCCCCACAATGATAACACAAACGACGGTAATCCTCGGAGTCACCTTTCTTGGGACAGCTTGCCAACCTGTGATCCGTGCACCCGCACCCATAGCATCCCTGTCTACCTTGGTTTGCTACCGTCTTCTCTGCCCGCTTCCTCTTACGCCTTTGCTCCGACTTGCTATCCTTGCTTGGAATGCTCGGCTCCAATGTCTCCTCTGTCTTAACCGCTGGACTGACAGCTTTTCATGAGGGAAGGTTGTTAAAGGGTGGGGACCAGGGTTCAAGGAACGTCTGGCGCACCAATAACCTACTGGTGGATTTGGATGTGAGTTTTTTTCCACGGTGAGGAGTTAGGATCGATGCCCTGAAGGGCCAGCTTGGGGTCCATGGGGGCGGCTAGCGGGGGGCTAGTGGGGTCCACGGGACGAGTTATTACACTATATTATATAAAATTATAAAATTCAACAAAAAATATGAAATTGAATTTAAATATTCAAATTTCGACCCGTTACTCAATAAATTTTTAAATTCAATAGATATTATTTTTAAAGAATAATATTACTAAAGCTTGAATATTTTATAGATTGAACAAATATTTGTTTTTAAAATTTTATCTCATGGTATATCAGGAAATAAAACTATTTTTTAATTATAATAAATTATATGATAATTTATTTGTTTCACAAAATAAACTCATATAAAAATGAGAGGTGAAATATAATGATAATTAACAAATTAATAATGTATGTTAAGTTAGATATCAAAAGATTTTATTTGATGAATAATTAAAAAAAAAGAAATTTTATGGTAAGTTAGATGATATCAAATGATTCTTTAGAATATTCTCTTTAAGATTTTCAGAAACAACGTGCTCTATGTTATAAACCACTTAAGGATGGACTCCATAACCAGGCCCATATACGGTCACGGTCCATGAAGCTCATCGGCTAGAAGCAAAGGCCCATCGGCCATGAGTATTAGACTAAGTCCGTTACGGGCTTAGGCCTTTGTATTTACTATATATATGTAACCTCATTCGATTATCAATAATAAGAACAAGCTGAGTAAAACCCTAAAAACCCTAATCGCCGCCGTTCATCCTTCTTCTTCCACCAAAACCCTAAACCGCCGTCTCCCTCCTATTTGCTCGAAACTAATTCCTGTTCACGAGCAAATCTGTGCTCGTGATCAAGTTCCATCCGAAACCAGTTTGAGGTTGGTTCGTGGTTCACGGTTCCGAGGTGAGTGCAGTACGTGAGCGGTACGTGGGTCGGGACGTGAGCGGTACAAGGAGCGGTTCGAGATCTGTTCGTGGGAAAGCAGTTTGCGGTTCTATTCGAGGTTTGTGAGAAATATCTGAGGTCTTTAGCTCCCATATCAAAACCGGTCAGACCCCTTTGGTGTTAAGGTAAAATCAAAATCTTGTGGGACCATATAATCGAACCTGGTCTTAAAGATTATTGAACCCTAAACATGCAAGTACACAACTAACAATGTTTAAGATCTCTTAATCCTATAAAACTCTAAAACCGGTCCTTTAGGATTGTTAGACTGTTTGTGAAATTACACCAAACTTTGTCAAGCTCAAAATCCGGTTGTTTGATTGTTTATTGTTGCTTGATTGTTTGCTGCATAAGAACCCTAGAACTAAACTGTTAAAATCGAGTTCCATAAGTGAAATATTAATCTGATTGTTCTAGGATATTTAAAATATGAAACTGCATGCATCCTTGAAATTGAAACGAATTTGCATAGGGTATTATTAATCGAATTTGGCATAGAATTTTCCTGTAAATTTCGGCTGCATAAGAACCCTAAAATCCTAAATTAAAATCGGAATCTAGAGAAATTCTAGTTCCCTAAAATTTGTCTAAATCCTAATTAGAAAAGGAAAAGTTAATAAAAGGAAAATTTCTAAATTATATTAAGAAAAGGAAATTCTATCTAAGTAAAAAGGAAATTGTTGCATGCTAGTTTCTATCTAGTTTTGTTTTCCATGCTTACCAAAAACCGAAAAAAAAAATTATAAGGCAAGACATGGTTCGGTCTTAAATACCGCATGACCTGAGTTTAATTTGATGGCATGGTTCGGTCTTAAATACCGCGTGACCTATTGATTGATTGCATGGTTCGGTCTCAAACACCGCATGCTAATGATCGGTTCTGTTTTATGCAGATGGCAAGGCTTAACAACCTAGACTATGCTGCCTTGAATGCTTCTGGAGACAACTATCTGCAATAGGCATTGGACACTAAGATCATGCTGAAGTCAAAGGACTTATTTGAGTGCATTGAGGAAGGTTTTGAACCATCCGATACGCAAAATTACAAGGCCATTATGCATATGCGCCATCACCTTGCTGAGAGTCTCAAGAATCAGTATCTCACCATACAGAATCCTCTTGACCTTTGGACAGAGCTTAAACGCAGATACGGACACCAACAAACGGTGCTATTACCAAAGGCTCAATTCGATTGGAAACACCTAAGGATCCAGGACTACAAATCCGTGGATGAGTATAACTCAGAGCTTTTTAGGATTGTCTCACTCCTTAGGTTGTGTGGTACTGAGGTGACAGAGAAAGAGTTGCTAGAGAAGACATTGTGTACTTTTAGCACTCACAACATACTACTTCAGCAACAGTACCGTGAAAAAGGTTTTAAAACCTATGGGGCCCTAATCTCGTGTTTGCTACTAGCTGAGCAGAACAATGAGCTGTTTTTGATGAATAGTGCTATGAGACCTCCTGGTACAGCCCCATTACCAGAAACACACAAGGTAGATGTGGCAAAGCAAAATTCTAATGAGCCTAAAGAGCCCAAGGAGACCAACTATGTCCACAGAGAAAGACACTATGGCCGTGGCCGTGGTGGTAGAGGACGTGGTGGTCGTGGACAGTACCAAGCTAGCCGCTTTGATGGTTATGGCCATGGAGGCCGTGGCCGTGGTGGTAGGGGCCGTGGGTCCTTTAAACCACAAAACAAGGCTAAATCGGTTTGTCACCGATGTGGTATGTCTAACCATTGGGCCAAGAATTGCAAAACACCTAAGCATCTTATTGATGCATATCAAGAAGTCTTGAAGAAGAACCCAGAAACCAACTATGTGCATCTCGATGGTGAAGATGACTTCGACCATGAGAATGATGACTCACTAGCCTATGAGACTTCCGATTGTTTTAAAGAAGATAACTAATTTTATGTTATGGCCTTGGTTTAAATTCTAAGCTTTTATGCTTTATTTTGGTTTATGTATTGGATAATTATTTTGGTTTAAATTCAATGATTTTATTTCAATATTTATTTGCTTGTTTTATTAAAATTTAAAACAAAATTATTGTCATTATAGAAATGGCCGAGGATATGAGTGTACTAGTGGTGGACAGTGGATCCAGCCACACAATATTAAAGGATAAAAGATATTTTATAAACCTCATAATGAAAAGTGCCAATGTTAGTACAATTGCGGGTATAGCAAGCTTAATAGAAGGGTACGACCAAGCTCATATATTATTACCTAATGGCACACATATTGAACTAAGTGATGCCTTGTACCCACCCAGCTCTAAGAGAAGCTTATTGAGCTTTAAAGACATTCGGTTGAAAGGTTATCATATTGAAACAAAGGGTGAAGGTAGCAAAGAATTTCTATACATTTACTGAAATTGTAAATGGACATAAGAAGGTCCTAGAGACTATACATGCACTAGCCACTGGTTTATACCATGCTAAGATTAACATGATAGAAGCTAACTTGGCAAATCACAAAATGTTCAACGAACAGTTCACTCTATGGCATGACCGGCTTGGTCATCCGGGTACGAACATGATGCGTAAACTGATTAATAGTTCAAATGGGCACACCCTTAAAGAGAGAAAATTTATCCCTAAAAATCTCACGTGTTTAGCATGTGCACAAGGGAAACTTATTATACGGCCATCACCAGCCAAAGTCAATAAAGAGACTTTAAACTTTCTGGAAAGGATACAAGGTGATATATGTGGACCAATACACCCACCTTGTGGGACGTTTAGATATTTTATGGTTATGATCGATGCATCAACCAGATGGTCACACATTTGCTTGTTATCCACAAGGAACCTAGCATTTGCTAGGATGTTAGCTCAAATTATAAGACTAAGAGCACATTTTCCAGATTTTCCACTTAAGACTATACGTCTAGACAATGCTGGTGAATTTACATCCCAAGCGTTTAATGATTACTGTATGTCCATGGGGGTGAGTGTGGAACATCCTGTGGCACATGTCCATACACAAAACGGATTAGCTGAATCCTTCATTAAACAAATACAATTAATTGCTCGACCATTGCTAATGAGATCAAAGCTTCCTGTGTCGGCTTGGGGACACGCAGTTTTACATGCAGCAGAACTTATACGCATCAGGCCATCTAGTGAACACAAATATTCACCATCCCAATTATTAACGGGTCATGAGCCAGACATATCCCATCTCAAAACATTTGGTTGTGCCGTTTATGTACCTATTGCTCCACCACAGAGAACTAAGATGGGACCTCAAAGGAGGATGGGAATATATGTTGGATATGAGTCTCCCACCATTATAAAGTATCTTGAGCCAACCACATGAGATTTATTTAAGGCCAAATACGCGGACTGTCAATTTACAGAATCCGAATTCCCTATGTTGGGTGGAGAGACTAGCAAGCTGGTTAAAGAATTAACATGGAATCAAACATCCTTGAATTGGCAAGAACCTCGGACTCTAGCCTGTGATGCAGAGGTCCAGAAAATTATACATTTGCAAAAGCTAGCTATACAATTGCCAGATTCCTTTGCTGACCCAAAGAGAGTAACAAAATCGTACATACCAGCTTGTAATGCACCAGTGCGTATTGATGTTTAGAAGGAACACAATAATCAAGTTGCTACAGAGTCTAAGCCACGTTTAAAACGAGGTAGACTATTAGGTTCCAAAGATAGGAACCCTCGGAAGTCTAAAGGTGCAAAACAGACCGAGGTTAAGGGAATTACAGAAAATACAGACATAGTCGCGGCAAAGCCTAAGGTACCAAATGAGGTTTGGGACGCTGAACCTCAAGGTCCTGAAGGTATTGATAATAATGAGATCTCAATAAATTATATCATGTCTGGAATTCAATGGAACCGTAAGGATGTCGACATCGATGAAATATTTGCATACAAGGTATTTGCATACAAGGTAGCACTTGAGATAAATGAGGATCATGAACCCACGTCTATATCAGAGTGCACTCAAAGTAAAGATTGGCTAAAGTGGAAAGAAGCCATTGATGTGGAGTTAAACTCTTTAAAGAAGAGAAGTGTGTTTGGTCCGATCTTAAGGACAACACCTGAAATAAAGCCAGTTGGACATAAGTGGGTCTTTGTAAGGAAGAGAAATGAGAAAAATGAAATCGTGAGATATAAAGCACGGCTTGTAGCACAAGGATTCTCTCAAAGACCAGGAATAAACTATGAGGAGACATACTCCCATGTGATGGATGCAACAACATTTAGGTACTTAATAAGTCTGGCTATAAGAGAAAAACTGGATTTGCGGTTAATGGATGTTGTAACCGCATACTGATATGGTCCACTGGATAATGAAATATATATGAGATTACTAGAGGGTTTTGAGCTCAAAGATAAGAGTGGTTCTCGAGAACAGTACTGCATTAGGCTGAACAAATCCCTTTATGGACTGAAACAGAGTGGTCGAATGTGGTATAACCGATTAAGTGAATATTTAGCTAAAGAAGGCTATAAGAATGACCCAATCAGTCCATGTATATTTATAAAGAAGTTTGCAAACAAAGGGTTTGTAATTATAGCAGTTTATGTGGATGATTTAAACATCCTTGGGACCTCTGGGGAAATCGCCCAAACAATCGAATATCTAAAGAAAGAATTCGAGATGAAAGACCTAGGCAAGACAAAATTCTGTTTGGGATTACAGCTTGAGTACATTGGTAATGGAATCCTTGTGCATCAAAAGGCATAAACAGAAAAGGTACTCAAGAGGTTTCATGTGGACCAAGCTCACCCATTGACCAGCCCAATGGTTGTTAGAAGCTTAGACTTGGACAAAGATCCATTCGGTCCAAAGAAGACCGATGAAGAAGTTCTCAGACCTGAAGTGTCATACCTCAGTGCTATAGGAGCGTTAATATTCTTGGCTAGCCACATTAGACCGGACATATGTTTTGCCGTGAACCTCCTAGCAAGATTTAGTTCTTGTCCAACCCAAAGGCACTGGAATGGAATTAAGCATTTACATCGTTACCTACAAGGGACAACAGATTTGGGTTTATATTATACTAACCATAACAAAGAAGGTTTAGTTGGTTTTGCTGATGCAGGTTACTTATCGGATCCGCACAACTCTAGGTCTCAAACCGGCTATGTGTTTACGCATGGTGGTACGACGATCTCGTGGCGTTCTATGAAGCAAAGAATTGTGGCCACTTCGTCTAACCATGCGGAAATCCTAGCAATTCATGAAGCCGGACGAGAAAGTGTATGGTTGAGGTCGATGACTCAGCACATTAGGGCGAATTGCGGTATGATCGAAGACAAAGAGCCAACCGTAATCTATGAAGACAATACGGCCTGCATCGCACAGCTCAAGGAAGGTTACATCAAGGGAGATCGGACGAAGCACATCCTACCAAAATTCTTCTTCACACATGAACTACAAAAGGTCGGAGAAGTTCGAGTGGTGCAAGTGCAATCATGCGACAACTCAGCCGATCTCTTCACTAAGGCATTACCGACAACAACGTTCAAGAAGCTCACACACCATATTGGAATGCGGAGGCTTAAAGACTTAGGGTGATGCTTGGAACAGGGTGAGCAATGCATGTTGTACTCTTTTTCCTTCACCGTGGTTTTGTCCCATTGGGTTTTCCTGGTAAGGTTTTAATGAGGCAGCAACCCCCTAACGTATTGCATCGATCCCTCAGCATCGGCATGGTTATGTCATCCAAGGGGGAGTGTTATAAACCACTTAAGGATGGACTCCATAACCAGGCCCATATACGGTCACGGTCCATGAAGCTCATCGACTAGAAGCAAAGGCCCATCGGCCATGAGTATTAGACTAAGTCGGTTATGGGCTTAGGCCTTTGTATTTACTATATATATGTAACCTCATTCGATTATCAATAATAAGAACAAGAGATTCTATACTTTGAATTCTCTAGTTTACAACACTCTAGTAATTAAATTTTCCGAAAATAAATGAAAGTTGCATCTACTATTTAACTTGTAACCAATTAATCTATAATCTATTTGTAACCAGCTTATTAAAATTATATAGTCTACAAAATAATAATGTTGTATATTTCCATTTTATTATAAAAGGATAAATTAAACAAAAATTTAAGAAATATACACGGTGACAGCCAAAACTGATAGTGTTAGAATTATCTAAAAAAAAAGAAATAAAAAGATGTAAGCTTATGGTCTCTCGAGAGATCAAATTCATGAAACTTGGGTTTGAAAGGTTTTACTAAATCTGAGATTCAAGGTCGATATCATGGCCTAAAGCCCAACAAGTAAGGATTTTATATATTAAAATATTATTTTAAATTTTAACCCGCAATATACCGCGTGTATATAATTTTTATTATTATTTATATTTTATATTGTATTTGTTTGTTAAATATTGGATGTTTTCCAAATAAAGGAATAACTAAATTTCCTGACTGTTTGTGCGACTAAATGTTTATATTATTTTTTTAATCCAAAATATAGATCATGACCATTTGTTTGTTATATTTAGTTTATTTTGTTTATTGTTTAAGATTTTATTTTGATTTTTAATTATTATAACAGAAAAAATAAGGGATCTAAATACATAGTAAGTCTTTTATACGCTATGTCACATTTTTCCTAATGATTTAATTATTTTACACAATCTTAGTTAAATCAACTTAATTTTTATATGTCAAATATTCTAATATTAAAACTGTTGACTATGATACCTTGGTTTCAGAGACTTGCTGAGAGATTTAAAAGAATTGATTTGACCATCTATGTCACCAAAGTGCACTTATCTTTTCGGTCAAGGGTCCTCAGAGAACTCCAGAGTGAAGCGTGCTTGAGCTGGAGTAGTCTCAGGATGGGTGACCTTCCGGGAAGTGATTGTCGACACTGTGCGAGTGAGGACAAAACACATGGAAAGATCATGTGGTGATTTGTAGGGATGGTAACAAGTCTTTAAAGCCTCCCGGACGTACCAAACCGGCCGTCAGATATGGATGGGCTCACGGCCCTAGTAAGAGGACGTGAGGTCCATTAAGAAAGGTGGGCCCATGGACTGGGATTGGACATGAGGCCCACTAAGAGGTGGCGGTCGGGACGTTACAAGTGGTATCACTGCCGAACCCAGACGAGTGTGGAGTCGAGTGGGCTCACACAGTCAGGGGATGACGGTCTTGGTGCGCAAAGAGGACGTTGCGATCGGTTAGAGAAGGTGAATTGTGACTTCCCGGTTTCAGAGAATTGATTAGGCCACCTATGTCACCAAATTGCACTTATCTTTTCGCTAAAGGGTCCTGAGAGAACTCCAGAGTTAAGCGTGCTTGAGCTGGAGTAGTCTCAGGATGAGTGACCTTCCGGGAAGTGATTGTCGAAACTGTGCGAGTGAGGACAAAACACATGGAAAGATCATGTGGTGATTTGTAGGGATGGTAACAAGTCTTTAAAGCCTCCTGGACGTACCAAACCGGCCGTCAGATATGGATGGGCTCACGGGCCTAGTGAGAGGACGTGAGGTCCATTAAGAAAGGTGGGCCCATGGACTGGGATTGGACATGAGGCCCACTAAGAGGTGGCGGTCGGGACGTTACAAGAGGTATCACAGCCTAACCCAGACGAGTGTGGACTCGAGTGAGCTCACACAGTCAGGGGATGACGGTCTTGGTGCGCAAAGAGGACGTTGCGATCGGTTAGAGAAGGTGAATTGGGACTTCCCGGTTTCAGAGACTTGCGGAGAGGTTTGAAAGAATTGATTAGGCCACCTATGTCACCAAATTGCACTTATCTTTTCGCTAAAGGGTCCTGAGAGAACTCCAGAGTTAAGCGTGCTTGAGCTGGAGTAGTCTCAGGATGAGTGACCTTCCGGGAAGTGATTGTCGGAACAGTGCGAGTAAGGACAAAACACATGAAAAGATCATGTGTTGATTTGTGGGGACGGTAACAAGTCTTTAAAGCCTCCCGGACGTAGCAAACCGGCCGCCAGATATGCATGGGCTCGCGGTCCTAGTTAGAAGATGTGAGGCCCATTAAGTAAGGTGGGCCCATGGACAGAGATTGGACATGGGGTCCACTAAGATGTGGCGGTCGGGACGTTACATTGACAAATAGTAAAATGAGGATTTAACCTTTGTTAGCACAAATATAATGATATTTTAATAATTCCAAAATGTCCTCTTTATAACTCATCTACTATATAACCATATTATATAGTAATTTAAAAAAATTTAATTTTACATATTTGTAATATTTTAAAATTTCATTAAGTTTATATATATTAATTATAATATTAAATAAATATGAATCGAAGTTCTTCTTACGTTGAATCAAAGTTCACAGGTTTTGGAAAACAAAATAGGAATCAAATTGTTGTTTTCTTTTTTTTTTGCAAAGTTATAGAATATATTCAATACATAATAGAAAGTGTGGTTAAATATATCATATCTTCTATTTCCATATTAATTCTGCTATATTTACTGTAGTTGGAATGGTATATAAAATATTTAGGAAACAAAATCTAAAATAATGATATTTTTGGAAATTTTTTAGGGATTAATTTTATAAATAAATTTTTAAATAAGTACAAATAATAGGGTAAAATCCAAAATATATTTCAAAAATATATATAGATAAGTATGAGGGTATTAAAAACAATAAACTCCTACTTTACAGTGGTTGTTCCCTAGTTTACAAATATATTTTTGCTTCAGCGGTCTATTAGTGTTGGGCATGCTCTGTCGAGACCTCATACAGAACCTACCAAGCAAATAATAGTCAGGTGGCTTCTGCTTCATGGTCACCATTGGGCCTCTTTTGATACTCTTGGTCTTGGGCCAAACTCTCTCGTGTGAGTGATGCATGTGACTATAATGGATGGATTCTACAAACCTTCGATTCGCAACTAAATATGCACACTTTCTTTATAACCACTACTCTACCATCTAGGTCCAAAGGTAAAGACATATACTGTTGAGGTCATATAAGCTTTGAGCCTTTGACCATTTTCAAGAAGGCTTAACCTGAGAATCATTAAGGTCTCGTGAATATAAAGTGGCATGGTCCAATGATATTTGGTTTGAAGGGGGCAACCCTAAGATTTGCTTCATGGGGATTAAATGTCCCAACAAAATGCAGCATTTACTCACAAAGTGATGAAACTTGGGAGCACCTAATCCTTTCTTAGCTTTTAAGGAATTTTATATATGTGGCATTATGTGCAACTATGGCTGGGGATTTTTCTCACCATGTACCTTCTTTTTTTTTTTTACTAAAGCAGTAAATATCATATTAAATGAAAGAGAATCGGGTTTACCAATTTGTTACCGAGCTAATTGGTTCCTTGGCTAAAAAGAGAAAAAAACAAGGAAGCAAAGGGATGACATCTGAGGGACATAAAACAAGTAAGCAGAAGCCTTTTACATAATCCAAAGGGACATGAGGTTTCTGAAATTATTCCTTTGTTTTTGGGTAGTGATAGAGTTGATAATCTCCCGTTCAATCTGCTTGAATATTGCCTGCGAGGAGATGTACCTTCATTACTTGGAGGTCTCTAATCGCCTGAACCGCTCTCAAAACCGCCATCCTACGAGAGTCATTGCTCAAACATATATATACCACATTTGGAGTGAAAGGAACAATTTCATTTTCACTAGTATATATATTTATGTTTGAGCAACGACAGCTCAAAGGAAGCTAGTGAAAAGAACAATTTCATCTTGAAAAAATAACTTGAGCACACGATTTTATAATTTAGGAGCTAGTATGTTAATTACAGAGGAATCAAATGACCTACCCAAAATCTTGTGGCTTTCGCTTTTTGTTGTGGAGAGTAAAAACCAAATTCTTTTATAATAATAGAAGGACGATACTCGGGTTAATAGGATGAACCAATTCATTCACCTCTCTTATTTAAGTCAATCAAATAATGTCATGTCATATTAAATTAAATAAATAAAATATATATTAATAGATATTTTAAAAATTCAATAACAAAAAATTGAAAAAAAATAATTTAAGTAAATCCAAATCGAGCCATTATTTTGTTTAGTTATACAATCTAAATCATAGTTTTCCTTTATAAACCTAAACCAAAATATAACTTCTTTTACTTGTAAAATCAAAATTTTAATTCTTATTTTTCAATCTAAACCGACATATAATAATATTTTTTAATTATAAAATTTAAATCTTAAGTTTAGTTGTCATCCAAACCGGCATATAATTTTGTATAATTTTAAAATATAAATCCTATCTATAAATTCAAACCGACATATAACATTGAAATCAAAACTTAATAATAAGCTATTAGTTTTTTAAATAAATAATGTTAAAATTTTAAGATTTTCCTTTTATTATGTGGTATCTTATCATATAAAGTTGAGAATTTGTTATAAATACCTTTTTTGAGATACCAATTTTCTAAAATACCATTTATTTGAATATTTTAATTGTACCCTCTTTTACACAATTACAATATGTTAAATTAATTCTTAATTTTTTTCCATGAAAGGGTATTTTTGAAAAGTGACATATAAAAAAGGCATATAATTTTGTATAAATTTAAAATATAAATCCTATTTATAAATCCAAACCGACATATAACATTGAAATCAAAACTTAATAGTAAGTTATTAGTTTTTTAAATAAATAATATTAAAATTTTAATATTTTCCTTTTATTATGTGGTATCTTATCATATAAAGTTGAAATTTTTTTATAAATACCTTTTTTGAGATACCCGTTTTCAAAAATACCATTTATTTGAATATTTTAATTTTACCCTCTTTTACACAATTACAATATGTTAAATTAATTCTTAATTTCCATGAAAGGGTATTTCTGAAAAGTGACATAGAAAAAAGGCATATAATTTTGTATAATTTTAAAATATAAATCCTATTTATAAATCCAAACCGACATATAACATTGAAATCAAAACTTAGTAGTAAGTTATTAGTTTTTTAAATAAATAATATTAAAATTTGAATATTTTCCTTTTATTATGTGGTATCTTATCATATAAAGTTGAGAATTTGTTATAAATACCTTTTTTGAGATACCAATTTTCAAAAATACCATTTATTTGAATATTTTAATTTTACCCTCTTTTACACAATTACAATATGTTAAATTAATTCTTAAATTTTTTCCATGAAAGGGTATTTTTGAAAAGTGACATAGATGTATTTTTGAAAATCCCCAAAAAAGTTTGGTTTTCAAATTTTGTAACTCACAAGTAGAAAACCAAAAGTTTGTTTTAACAAGTTTTTGAAAAGTATAACGATAACTATGAGAAAATAACTATATTCTACAAGTTTTTAAAAAGATAACTCTAATACGTATAAAGACAACAAAATTCATTTAAATAAATTATTTAAAGTGAAAGGGTTATTACAAAAAAATCATAAAATTAAAAACTCTTAAAACGTTAAAATTTAAATCTAATATGTATATATGAAAATTAATGTTTTATATTTTAAATATATAGTTATAAAAAATATAAATTTAAACATTTTTAAAATATAAAAACATAATTATATTATGTATATAAGAAGTTTGTTTTTCAATAATTTAATTTTAACATATAAAAAGTTTATTTTATTCTTTTCCTATATTACTTTTCAAAAATACCTTTTCATGTTCTCCATTTTCAAAAATATTCTTTTCTATGTATAAAATGATTAAATTCTAAGCCCTAACATCAAATACAAGACCCTACTCCCTCAAAACTATACCCTAAATATAAAATATAGCATCCTTGTTTTTTTTCCTTATGAGGTTGTATTATTCTTATGATGATGTTTGATATTATAAAGTACAACTACACAAAAATTGTATAAACGATCCCATATTTTCAACATTTTTATTATGAGACCAAGCTAATCTATATATGCGTGTTTACGTAACTCAACGCATCTGTTAACGTATTATGCATATATATATTTTTAACTTTTTTACATGAAGTAAATTATTACTTAGGACAACGATATATATAAAAATATCTTAGCCAATGTTGCTTTTCTAAAAAATTTAGTGGTTTTCCTTTTTTTTAACAATTATTTTTTGTTAATTTTCAAATATTATAGTTCTTATTATGATATAGACTAAAATGCATATATTGTGTTTGATATAAGTTTGTAATTATTTAAGATAAAGTATGTAAAAATTAGAATATGTTTATTATGATATAAATAGTTAAATTGTATTAAAAATAGATATAGTGAATTTCAAATTCGTTTTTTTAATTCATTAAAATATATAGACAATCACTCATATTTAAATTATTATCAATTTATTTATTGTTTTTACCCGCTTATTAATGCGACCCTTCTCTAGTAATCAAAAAGAAACCTATTGATACTGATAACATTAGAAAGCACTCCAAATCCAAATCGCAATGGGTTATAAACTTATAATAACTTATAAATATTTCCTTTTCCTTAGAATTTATTTCCTTTTCCTTTCCTATATAATATACCTTTAAACCGTCTGAAGAAAAAGTTTCATTATTACTTGTCTACAAATTTAGATTTGATATCATTCAAAAGGTTTCACACTAAAGGTTAAAGTTACGATCTAGGGTTCTTCAATTCTCTCAATTTTTCTGTTTTTGTTTTTAGGTTCTTCTGTCACTGCATCCTAAAGCCCTCCACGATGAATTCTTCAGACATATCGATCCTCTCGAAACAGATGGAATCGTTATCAGTGACTCACCGCGTTGTCCGTAACAACAAGAGATTGCCTCAATCTAGGTATTCTCCTTACACTAAAGAGACTAATCTTACCAGTTATGAGAAGCAGAAAGAAGAGGCTGTGCGACTTGGAGTTGACCTCTCGCTCTCTGTGGCTGAAGCAATGTTCTTGTTATCTGATGACATGCGTTCTATGTTACTGTTTTGTCTTTGGCTATTGAAGTATGCAGGGAACAAAGACATTAACGCTCCTGTGGTAGGAAGGTTGTTTTGTGTCATCCTATATGTGTTTGAAACATATATCAAACCTAAGAATGGAGTCTATCAGGAGGACGGTGGCAAATCAAACCAATGGGGACTGATCGTAAAGACTCGCCAGAATTTTACGTTTGGAATCAGGGAATTGGATCGGTTTGTTTTGATAATCAGAAAGTACAGAGAAAGCTCTCTTGGTGTAGTAGTGAAACCATCTGATTTTGAACATTACAACCAAGAGCTGAAGAAGCTAGAGGAGACGTTGAGGTCTTCCAAAGATATTTCAGCAGAGGCGAATGGGTTTGCGAGAGAAGCCATAAAGTCTAACATTCTTTATTTGTGGAAGTCTCTATTTGAAACATCACAGCCAAAGGTGATAAACCCTAGGACTAGAATTCTTGAGATGTTTAGGCCTCTCTTTAAACAACCAAGGGAAGATGATTGCTCTAGTCTTATTGCTTCTTTACACATATGAATCAGAGTCATCAGGTGATTTAATAGGCTATAAAAATCTGTTAGTCGTGCTCTTCTTTTCATATGAAATCTGTGTTTTTTACATATGCTGTCAGTGTTAGATCTATACATCTTTTTCTTCCTTTCTCTGGGGTTTTTTTTTTCTTTTTCTCGTGCTCATCTTTTCTCTGTTATAAACTCCACAACACGAAAGATCATATGCAAAGACAGGAATGTAAAACACATTTTGTACCCACTACCCAATTTCACTCAACTCTTCATTGATAATCATATATAGTAATTCTCATCCACTCCATCATCTCTGAAGAGTGTCATGTTGTTTTAATTATTTTCTCAAGAAAATTCAATATTTTTGGGTATACCTATATAAAGCATTCTTGACATGTTGAAGAGACGTACACATATGTGAATGCTGATCAAAAACACTGAAAGTGAAGAGAGTAATCTGTAGTTTTTTTGGTGAAGATTACATGTTGGCTCTATATAAAGCAATCTTGATATCTTGAAGAGCCTTCTGCAACAAGTTGAACAAATATTGTGTCAGGGGACATCAGAGACACGTGAACCAACAGATTCAAGTGATATTGATAGGGACAATTTTAGAAAGTATGTCTAACGGCAGAAAATTTAATCTCATTTTGTATCACTCTTGGGTCACATAAATCAAATAAGCATTCCCCTAATTGGTGGGATAGTCCCTGATAATTTGCAAGTGTATTGCAACAATGCAGAAGGAGAACATATATAAGTTAAGATCACAGTTTAATAAAGCGTTTTAAGATCTCAACTTTAGCAAAGGATCTTTGGAATCTCGGGTAGAAATAAAATTTGTTGTGCCAAAATAAGAATCAACCCTTATCCAGGCTCTATCCATTTTGCAGCAACACTGAGATAAGTGATAATGTATCTTTAACACTAATTAATTAGCTGATATTGAACCCTCGTCGTTGCAGAGGACCAAGATCTTTGTGGTGTATGTACAGTCTAAAATTGCTATGAGAAAACTGAAACATGAACATCGATTTCTTTTTCTTTTCCTGCTCAAAAAACTTTCGCATTCTCTTCTCCACTTAGTTCCAAATCCTCGAAAAAATCATCGGGGAGGGGATTATTTACAAATTCATTCACTAAATCTTATGCTGCCACTTATTCAAACTCTCCTTCATTGATCACTTCAAACTCTTCTAACACGAATTCGTAGCTCGTGTCAACGGAGTAGGATAGATCGAGAGACTCCCACAAGAACTCAACACGCTTCTTGGATCGTGACGATGATAAAGAAGAATAGGAGTAACTCCGTGCCTCGTGTCAATGAAGTACGATAGATCGAGTCATGGAACAATGTAGTTCTTGGATCACCGTGTCCATTAGAAATATTGACAAATGAATACATGTATATATCAAGAAATGGCGTCATCATAAACAAACGGGTCGAACGAAATTGGGTCGGTTCAGACTCGATAGTAATTTAGTTACTAATAATAGGCTTTAGGCCCACTAACTCGATATCTATAAACAAACTACGAGATTTATTAACTGGTTAGATATTTCTATATAATAAAATGAAAGTACACAACATTTTTTTATCGACTATATAATTTTTATTAGTTGATTATAAAATAGCTTATAGATTAAATTAAACATAGGTTCGTTAAAAAAAAGGGAAAAAAATAATTGGTCATTTTATGGGCTATATACTACAATTAATAGTATTCCAAAGAATCCTCTTAAAATTTTTATTATTTTATGTATTGTTATACCATATATACTATTAGCCGTAAAAATGAATAAAATCTTAACAATTAATCACACTTAATCGTAATTTCTGAAATCTTATTATACAGTTAAAAATAAAATCTTACCTAACATCCTTCCAAGCTTTTAATATAAATCATTCAGAACTGAAAGAATTCACATGAAAGAATTCCAAGAAATATGAGCACGGGCAGAAATTTCAAGAAATATGATTTCTCAGATTAAATTAAAGTTTGGAATAATGTTGTTTGGTATACTTTCTCGGTCAAGATGATTTTGACAAACATATGTTACATATTTAGTCCTAAAATTAATATGCGGTATACTTTGGATTAAGTCATAGAATTAACAATCAAAATACAATATATAATTTTAAACACTAAACAAATCAAATAAAAAAACAAAAAATAACTTTTTTTTATTACACAACTTAACTCGCAGTATGCCGCGGGTAAACTTCTAAATCTACTAGAATATATCTTACAAAATAGTTGTTATTTTCATAAGTTATATTCATCATATAATTTCATGACATAGTGTTCCGTCCAAAAAAACTTTTAAAATAAATAAAATAATCACAAATATGATGTTTTGAATTAAAATTACAAAATAAACAAACGAAATTTTAATCTGTGATCTAGCACGGGTCATATTCTAGTTCTATACATTTATTACGCTGAATTAAAATAACGTTTACCTTCATTTGTAACTTCGGGTTTTTGGATGCAATTCAGGTCATTTGGTAGATATATTTTGGATAGTTTTAAAGTTATGTCCTGTTTTTTTTTTTTTTTTTTTTTTGACAATAGTTATGTCCTGATTCAATTGATAAATTTTAGTTTGGTATGGTTAATTCGGTTCGATTCGGCTTGTATACATTGATGATTAATATATATATATATATATATATATATAAAAAATCGATACAAATTATGAACACGAATAGTTGGGGTCAAACTCACAAGATAAAACACTTCAAGTTAGGACGGAGTGTTAGTTTAGTCAAAAAAAAATTATTTCAACTTAGGTTTACAAAAAACAAAAAAAAATTGAGGCCGACTCACATACCAAATTAACGAACCAAAAACAAACTGAATTAGCATGGTCTAGGGCCTCTAGGCTTCACGTACAATAATTACCGAGAAACATAACAGTAAGTTATGGAAGTTGATATTACTAATTTCTATACTAAATAGCACACGACACATAAGCTTAGCTGCACAAAAGAACGTAAAACCTAAAAAGAATAAAAACAACGTAAAACCTACCCACATGGTCTGAACTCTAAAGACTTGCAGATTCTACAACAAAATCCTTTATCATTACTTAAATTGCTTGGGGTCCTCTCGATCACATATCAATCCGACATATTCTTATTTTTATATATGTACACCGTACGTACGTACGTGTAGGAAGTATGAATCACACTTTTTTTTTTTTTTTTTTTTTGTTCTTTTTAGGAACCGCACTCTTACTACATGCCTTTAAGCTGATAGTGCCTACTTTGAACCATACATTTTGAAATAACTAGATTATTGCTCTAAAAAAATGAATGGTATATACTTTGTATTTAAACAAAACAAAAGATGAGATCCAACACACAAAATAGCCTAAGAACGAGATGGTTAACTAATCTATAAATAAAAGTTAGGACTATCAGTATAAATTTCTATGAGATTTTAAATTTTAATAAGTGAATATAAAAAACTGATCATGAATTTTATTTTGAGCTCAGGCAAAATACATATACTTACTATCTTATGAGTTATGACCCGTGCTACCACACAACTTGATATTCATTTAAGATTTAAAATTGCACAGATATGTTTAAAAAGTAACTAATGTTATTATATCTTGTTCTTGTTAAATATTTATTTTAGTTAAATTTATTTCTGTATATTTTTGGATCTTATTAAATCCTTCATAATATAATGCTTGATAAGTTTTTTTTGTTTTGTATTCAACTATAATTTTTTTTTTTAAAAGTAGTTATAATTATGAGCCGTACAATACCATTATTAATGTGTCATAAAGTTATAATTATGTAATATGTTTTAAAGAGGAAATAAGTTATATTACTCTGTGGATTAATTAAGTTGATTATACAATTACAAATAATGATTACAATTATTTGGAATACAATTGCAAATATGTGAAATAAATAATAAAATTTAATAATCAAATTGGAGGCCATGCTAATGATATCCCTCTTGGATCAAATACATCTTCTAAAACACACTTATTGGCAGATCATGCTACGAATGACTTCACAGAGTCCCCAAGGTATCTAATTTGTGTCATAGGCTTCCACAGAAATGTATCTCCTCCATGTACCACATCGACAAAGACTTTGACTGCATTTGGTCCAAGAGGAATATCATTAACCAACGCTTTTGGTTCATTACACTGCCAACGGCCTTCAGCCACCACTCCATCATTTCTACCAAACCAGTCCAGCAGTTTGCAATTGTTCAAACAATCTGTTGTTGGGCTCTATCAAATGCAGAAAATAATAAACTCAGAAACCAGCAACATATGAGAATAAGAAGTATGGTTTTGAATAAGAAACTTTTACCCTAAGTGGAATCTCTTCAGCATAAAATCTCATGTGGTCTATAAGAACACATTTACTTTCAGGCCATGCAATCATTTCACCAATAGCTTGCTCAACATTAAACATCCCTACTGAAGGTCTCCAAAGAAAGGCTTTTGTGTTTATTTCTTTCTCAACCAAAACTTTAACAGAAAGAGGGCCCAAGGGGATGTCATTGATGAAGTCCTCCAAATCTGATGATAAAAGAAGTCCCTCAGCCACATTTTCATCAGTACCAGACCAGTCAACCAACACACAATGACAACATGCTTGCATGCTAACACTCAACCATAATTTTATTGAAAAACGTGAGAATTGGTATGAACACAAATAACTAATCTCAATTTAGCTTACTCTTGCTTTTGTAAGAGCTGAGTTTTCACCAACTTTAGGTTCTTGCATGTCACATAAAAAACAAAGTAAGAATGTCAAAATGTTTCTTCGTCTCGAAAGGCAGTTTCCAAAGAGCGACGTAGATCATTGATATGAGCAAGGGAAAAGGAGGCATCAATATGTGCATCACCAATCTCTTATATTAATTCCTTTATGCGGACAGCTGATTTAGTACCATGGATCCTTTTCCAGACAGATATATCTCTTCTACAGTGCTTTATTCTCTCATATAAAGAAAGGTGTTGTGTGTCTATACCGTTCCAGCTTTGTTCTACCACACTTTTGATATCAGGGACTGTACACAATCGTGTATCAAGCTGAAAAGGTTTAATACCTGTCTCTGTTGTTCTTCTAATCTTGATGATGGCTGGACGATGATCAGATTCTACCATTTCAAGGTAGACGACTTCATAGGCTGGATAAGTAGCTTTCCATTGGTCATTAGCCATTGCTCGATCGAGCCAACACTACCTTGTATGCTTGCGTCTCTTTCCCGCCCAATTCATGTTATTTCCTTGGAAAGGAAGGTCAGAGACTTTGCACATGTTCACCATGTTCCTAAAATCTGTTAAGCTCCAATTTTCTCTTACTCTTCCACCTCTTTCTCATTCTTATATAAGATTTCATTGAAGTCGCCACACATCAACCATGGACCATTTCCATTTACTGCAATTCGTTGTAAGCGTGCCCAAAGAATATGTCTTAGTTTACGAATTGGGTGACCATAAACACAGGAGAAGTAAAAAGAAACTTCTTTACTATTGATTTTGCAGCCGATGATTCTCTCATCAACATCATAAAAACATACAGAAACAGTTTTTTCCAAAATAAAGCTAGACCACCCCCAATACCCAACAGAGATACACACTTAATATAATCATAATCTAACTGAGCAACAACATCACATATGACATCATCGGGATTCTTCGTTTCAACTAGAAAGAGTATGTCTGGGGAATAAGTTGCCTTAATCCCATTTAGGAGTCAAACTACCAGGGACCCTTTCAAGCGGCGGTAGTTCCAAAAGGTTGTATTCATGACGGCTCCGGTGGCTTATGGCCCACCATAACTTCACTGTTGGTATTTGGGTTGGTCAGAGTTCCTCTCCCTGTTCCTCTTGGTGCTTGCTCAGGTCTGTCTGTCGGAACCAGAAACCAATTACGGACCTCCAAGACTTCAAACTGTCAGATAATACACTTCGCATAGCATTTTTGCGTATCCTCCTTTTCGAAAGTCTGTCTCATATCACTATAGACCATAGGGAATTCAGCATGCCCTGTAGAGGTCGATGCCTCTGTTTCCCTCTTTTTGGATGCATTTGGGATACTTTCATCTTCAGTCTTCGCCGGGTTTATTTGGCGAATGAGTGCTGATGCCTCAGGTTGTTCGATGTCATCGCCTTCTGGATTGTAATCGGGATCATCATCATCCTCCTCTGGTGGCGGCGGTGGAGGGTTATTGCCAGAGGGAATTTCAGATACATCATGGGTTATCATCCCACATACAGTGCAAAAATTTCGAAGTTTTACATAACGAAACTTCAGGATACAATTCCTATCACCATACTGAAATTGACGTTGGAAGTGAAGTGGAGTGTCAATGTTCCACAATAGGGAGACCCAAACATAATCTACCTTTACTGCACTATCACCGCTGAAATCTGTTTCAATGAAGTGACCCAATAATTCGCCGATGTATGTAATCATTCAGAGAGTGAGAAAATGGGCTGGAATGCCTCAAATTTGGACCCAAAACGGAATTGTCTTTAGATCATTATCAGTGTTCGTCGGGTTCCAGATTTGGATCACACACATCCAATCATTAAAGGACCAAGGTCCCCGCCTTACAATCGTCGTCATGGATTCTTTCGTTTGGAATAAGAAATGAATCTTCTTATTCTCCAAGATCTGGCTTGTAACTTCGTCAGCATCGCCCCAAAGCATGGTCAGAGTGGTAAGCAGAGAACGAAGGTTCTGCTTCCAAAGATTGACTGGCTTCACAATCAAACTGAAGCGAGTCTCTTGGATCGCTTCTTCACACAAGTCAACAGCGAGGCTGATTTTTCAGCTTCAATTCCTAGAGCAATCTCTTGCATTTATCGCCGGAGCTTGTCCGCCATAATCAAAATGAACAAAGGAAAAATATTATTTTCACTCTGATCAACCTGATGGATCCAGAGAACTTCGCAGGGTTTATATAGATTTCAGCGGAGGACAGTTACGTTAGGTATAACCGTTTTACCGTTACCTAACCCTGAAAAAACTGCCGATAACCGGCAACAACCGCTCACAAAAGAGAAGGGGTACGACAAGAAGATGAAACGATGGGAAAGGAGAAATCGCCTCCCTCTCAATTTGTCTTAAAATGTTTCTTCAAATATTTATAACTATTTAAGTTAGTGTTTCTTAAATATGGATTGGAGATATAATTGTCAATAAACTATATTTAACATAATTTTCATAAGATTTTGAAAGTAAAATTAAGGGTTGTAATAAAAAATGGTGTTAAATGTTTATTTTGAGAAAAATATAGAAGTTTGCATATTAATAAATGATTTAAATATAATTGAAATATAAATAAATACTTAAAAATTTCAAATTTTATTTTAATAAAATTAGACTTATAATCATATCAACTATACGATGATAATCTTTTTTTGTCATCTGATGTTATTGATACTGCTTGAAATTTTACATTGTGAAATACATAAGCCGGCGGAAGACAGAGATATCCCCGGAGTCTAAGCCCAAAAGAGGGAGTCTAAGCCAGCGAACAAAGAATAAGTCCTAGGAAAAACCTAACAACTAGAAGGAAAGTTAAACCGCAATCGAAAGAGAACGAAACCCACAACTAAGAACAAAGACATACCAACGATAATAACTAAGGCAAACGCTATGTCTAAACAAACAAATCAAACTTCTCTTCTGAAGTTTCTGTGAATGAGCTGTATCAATGCTCCCCACGGCCAACACATCGATCAACAACTGCTTTCTCCTCTCACAATGAGAGACGATCTCTCCAACCCAAAATTCATAACCTGACAAGTAAAGGCCAAATTCAGAACCTCAATACACTTCCAGATGCGGCGAGATTATTGATGCGTCAAGGAGCGCCAAGATAGAAGCCATAAAAAAGCAAACATCCTCCAGATTCGGAAACGCTTAAGACAATGAGCGAAAAAAAACCACTTTAATTAGCTTCAAAATCCAGAATCAAGACTCATCTACAGAGGTTACCATCACCAGTAACTTCCACCTAAGATTAGAAGGATCTAAAGCAGAGAGCTAAGCATAAACTTCACACAAAAACCTCTTCTTAGAAAGGAGAGGAACTAAATGGGAAACTAATAGGTAGAACCAGGCTAAAGGTGAGCGGGAGTACAAAGGCCAGTGAAGTCTTCCTACAGAACACACATAAGCCAAACCAGCGGCATCACAACAACAAGAAGCACAAGAGCGAGAAAACAAATCTGGATTGTGAACCGGCAAGAAACAATGGTTTGTTTCGGTAGATCTCACATCCGACACCATCCTCCTCGCAAAAGCCACGAACCAAGCAAATCTGTTACGCTCGACCGCTTCCCCGAGACACCCAAAAGCACAAACTGATTGAACTAAAAAGAAAACCCCAATAGAAGGCCAAAAACTTTCCACAACTTAAAGAGAAATCATAGCAAGGGACTAAAGGTAGAAAAACAGATAGACCGGAGCCGGTGCTAGAGGAGCCACCGCACTCCAGTCTCAGATCTGAATAATACTTTGAGCGGTGGCTGGTTTTTTAGGTTTAGTCGAGAGAGAGTTTTTTTTAGGTTTCCCAATAGCGAGCTCTATACGATGATAATCTAAGGGGGTGGGGGTTATTGGATCCTTGATTTTAATGGATTTGAAATCCTTATAAGATTTGGAAATCCACATGGAATCCATGGATGTTAAAGTCAAAGAAAGTGGATTTGAAAATCCTAGAGAATAGAATTCAAAAGTTTTCAAATCCAAAAGTTATAAAAGAAATAGAACTTATAAAAATTATCTCTCATGTAGCATTCTCAAGTGAATCAGTCCGCATGTTTGATGCTATTGTCTCTCTCCACTCATTGGCATATTCTCTTTGTTGTTCTTGGGTTGTAAGTACTTCAGCATTATCATCATCATTAATTTCTTCGACAACTTCTTCTGCACTCTCAATTTCTTCTGGAAAAATATCCGTTCGACAAAACTTTTGCAGAAAATTATGTAAACCAACACATGCAAGTACAATCTTTGTTTGTGTCTTATAAGGAAAAGGAGGTGCATGCTTAAAGATTGCAAATCGAGATTTGAAAATACCAAATATTCTTTCAACCACGTTCCTTAGGGATGCATGACGATGGTTAAATAACTCTTTTGCATTTGCTGGTTGTGAATTTTAACCAGAAAATTCTTGTAGATGATATCTGACACCACGATAAGGAGCTAAAAAGTTTTGACGATTTGGAAATCCACAATCTACTACATAAAACTTTCCTGAAGTACAATAAGAATATACAATCACTTGTCATGTTGAGAAAACATATTTACAATAGGAAGACATGTACATACCTTCTGGAACTGGTAGTCGATTAGTGTTCCTTGTCAAAGCATCATTTAATACTTTTGAGTCATGAGCTGAACCTTCCCATCCACTAAGCACATACATGAATTCAAGATCAAAATTACAAGCAGCCAACACATTTTGCGATATATCACCTTTTCTGTTACGAAAAGAAGGCCTTTTTTTGTTGGTACCATTGCAAGGATATGTGTACCATCAATAGCTCCAACACAATCCTAAATAAAAAAAATATAAAGTTATATTCTATGAAAGATAATGAAAAAAAAAAAGCAAAAACATAATTATATGAAAAATATACCTTAAAATACGGATAAAATCTTGTACTTTCTCTAATTTTTGTAGGCACTGTAATCTCAGGCTTAGCCATTAAACTTGGAGCAATTTGATTTAGTGCCCGTAAAACTTTGTGAAAGTTTACACTTGTTGCAAACGATGACCTATCAAAAGTGTCTTTTGTACGACAATACCTTGAATTTTGGCCAACTATAAGAAGAAAAGTTGCAACCATTTCTTCAACACTAATATATTTTGTATCACATAGATCTGTATGCTCTCGGATATGAACACATAACTTTAGAAAAGTCTCGTGATACATTTGATACAACTGTTTAAAATCCGAAGGCTTTTTCTTTTTCATATTTTCTATATATATTTCACCTTCTCTTGTGATCGCACGTCAAATAGAATATTGCAATCGAGGTCGTTGGCATTTTCTTAAATATAGCATTTGAATTAAAATCAAGAGCACCAAAAATATAATATCACTATCTAACTCGTCATCATGTAATGCATCTTTTTCTCTTTCATCATGGACTTCTTGATACATGTTTGATGTACACCTGTGACAAAAAAAAAAGGTTGAAAGAATAATTAACAGAAAACTAATAAGTTAGAAAAGACGCATTACTTTATGGATGGTGCTCTTTCTTCGTGTAGCTTCCCGAGGAAATCGAGGATATGAACGGTGTCGTAGTGAGAAAGTAACAGTTTGTTCATATAGTTATGGATTTTTTTATTTTATGTACATTTTTATTTTATGTAAGTTTTACATTTTACAAAGGCACATAACTTTTTGTTTAATGTACATTTTACATTTTTCAAAGATACGAATATTCATAGAGAAAGTGTATATTACGATGTAAGTTAAAAAAGTGTAAGATTTCCAAATTTTTAATCAAAGATCCAATGGTGATATATTACAAATTTTTTTGTGAGTCAAGAAATTGTAATATTTCTAATTTTGTAACTAAAAATATTTGTCAAATCACCAATTTTTCATATGAAATATATGGTAAAGAAAAACACTATATATTATTGGATCACCATCGATACTTCTTCATTATTATAAGAAAGAGTTGGAGCACCTACGTCTCGACCATATTGTTCTTAACTTAGTTTGTAAGTGTCTTTGTTAACTTTTTAGTTTTTATATTACTTATTCTTTTAAATTTTTTTGTAGTGCATGCTCACTTACGTCTCGACCGTTAGTTTCTTCATTTTTTTTAATTATCATGTTATTTACTTGCAAGAAAAGATTTACGAGTTATGTGTTTTTTGTGTCACAGGTGTAGCACAAAACTTTAACCCAAAAAAACAATGAGTGAATCACAAGAAGATCGAGAAAAAAATATTTACCTTCCATGGACTCTACAAGAAACAAGAACGTTAATAGAATTACTATTAGACGGTGTTGCTGCGGGTTGGCGTGATTCAAGGGGTGTATTTAGCAAGTTTACAGTGGAAAGAAAAATACTGCCTATTATTAATGAAAAACATGGGGGTGGCAAAATTCATAAACACTACCTAAACAGAATGAAGACCTTGAAGGGAAAATACAATAGTGGTCTTGATCTTCTTCGTTGCAGCTCCGGGTTTGGATGGGATCCAAGCACAAAAAGGTTTACGGCTTCAGCTGAGGTGTGGGCTAATTATGTAAAGGTAAACTATATAAACTTTAGCTTTTCTTATGTTTTTCTAATACAACCTTCAAAAGAATATGGAAGGTTGTATCAATTTTTTAATTATTTGAATTTATTTATGGTGAAAATTTTAAGATAATAAGCAAATAAACTTTGAAATTTGTAACTATGCTAAATTATTTTTATTTTTATTTAGGGGCATCCGAATTTCAAAAAATTCCAAAATGAAACATTTGAAGAAGTTGATGATCTCAAAATCATATTTGAGGACAACGTAGCAACCGGTGGAAATTCTATTGGATTAGGTGATGGTACGGATGCTCAAACAAGTGGAACTGCAGGAACAAAGCAAACAAGTTCTACTGAAGATTTTTCTATGGATGTTGAGGAAGACCATGAAACACCTTTGTCTTTTGTATGCAGCAATGCAAGGGGCTCTCTAGACAAACTACCTTTAAGAAAGAAGCATAGAAGCAATACTAACAATGTAAGTGAACCATCAAGTCAATCTGAAGGTTCAACAGATGTCCATGCTGAGATGAATTCATTGACAACAGTAACTCATAAACTCTTCGATCTAATACAAGAAAGAGAAACAAGACAACAAAGAGAAGCTGAACAAAGAGAGGTCGAGAAGAAAAGAAATAATGTATGGGAAGCTATCAAAGAAGTTCCTAATTTGAAAGAAAACGTTCGTTATGATGCAGTCAAAGTGATTCACCAATTAGGAATGAAAGAAGTCTTTGTTAGCATGTCCACTGATGAGCGTTATGGTTGGATTAAGCGTAACGTGATGGAGTGCTAATTATTGTTAGGGGAACACCCTTTCTGCTTTCTCTTTATAAGTTGAATTATTTTTATTAGGTGCTTCATGATTTTTTGTCTTCTAATATGGTTGGTTTGCTATTACGTATTGTTATGTCCGATATTATAGGTTGAACTATTTCTCATTCTTTATCATGTCCGATATTTACGTATTGTTACTTATTGTTATGTTCGTGCATGAACACCCTTTATGTTTTTTATTATTATCATGTCATTCTTTCTTTCATGATCTTTTGTCTTCTAGTAGGTTTGCTATTACGTTAGTTTTTTTTTTTCCAAATCCACCCTTTATGGAATTTTGATAGGAAATGGAGCATTTGTTAAGCTTTTTTGTCCATCCATAAGCTTTTGTCTTGTATTATTTGTCATCCGGATTAGAGCAGAAAGGGCAAAGGGATTTCAGTTTGAAGGCTTAAGGTTAAGATCTAGGTAATACAAGCATGATTGTTGCTAGAAGGTAAACAACCATGCATATTTCAACTCATAAGCATTTTGAAAAAAGAATTAGCAAAGTATAAACAAACGACTTTTTTACTAATAAGTGATTATTTTAAGATGAATAGCATTCCAACACGTTTGTTCTTCTCATAAAAAATAGAAATATCCCACGCTTTTTTATTAAGATAAAACTTGCATATTAGGACTTTAATTTGTGACTATTTTTTTGTCACAAACAAAAAAGCGACGAATAAACGACTACAGTACATACAGAAGAACAAACGTGTTGGAATCATTAGCTGTTTTCTTGTAGTGATTTTCATGCAAGCCTAACCTGAGAATCCTTAAGGCCTCGTGAATATAAAGTGACATGGTCCAATGATATTTGGTTTGAAGGCGGCAATTTTCATATAGGCATTGTAAAGTTAAAAAAATAATTTGCACACACGATAGTAGGGGTGGACGTTCGGATATCCTTTCGGGTTTTAGATTGGGTATTTTGAGCTTTTGGGTTTAAAAAAATGTGGCCCATTTAAGTATTTTTAGATTTCGAGTCGGATTTGGATAAACACCCATTGGTTAAGTATTTTCGGGTTACACCCAAACTATCAAGCTAAACAAACTGATTGTAATCATCAAATAATCATCAAATATAAAAAAGCCAACTTCATCATACCATATTGAGTTCAATAAAAAAAAGTTGACAAATCCAAACACAAAAACAATAAGTTCATAAACTAATAGTTTTTGATTTCCTAAAACATGAAATGACACCAAATTTAAAGTTACAATCATATAATCTATCTAAATTAATATAAAAAAATTGACACATATGAAAATGAAAACTAATTTACCTAGTAACAGAGATTAGAGAACTTGCAAACTGTTTTACTTTTCTTGTGATGCCGGGGTTGCAAAATCTGAAATTATGAAGAAACACAAATTCTAAACATTAAGTAAAATAGAGGGAAAAAAAATAAAGAACAAAGATACGCACCTTTCTCAAGTTTATCTTCATATTCGAATTCATCAAGTATTTGTGCATTCGTAAGCACTTTTGATTCAATTTTAATATCTTGTTTCATCCATTGTTTTGTACACATCAAAACCACAACAATATAGTGAGTTAGACAACTCCTATATGGGTTTATTATCCTCCCACTAGTGCTAAAAGCGCTCTCAGATGCAACAGAAGACACATGCATAGAAAATAAATCTCTAGCCATCTCTGACAAAATGAGATACTTGCCACTGTTTATTTTCGACCAAGAGACTACATCATACTCCATTCCAAACATCACTTTAGGGTTCTCTACTTCGTCTTTGAGATATGAATCTAACTCCAATCTCTTTTAACAAGGTATTGTATCGATGCTCAATCTTATGCATACGGTAACCAAGATCATTATCAATGCCATCCATTCTATTTGCTTGGAAATCTTGAGTAGACTGAGATAATCGAACATTTTCCTTTTTACCATATCTTTCGCTATACTCTTTGAACATATCCTCTAGAATGGTAATAACTGACTCATACAACCCCTTAGACTGTGTAGAGTCTTCTCCATACAACTCGTCAAAACACATTTTCGCAAACTGCATCTTCTTTCTCGGATCAAAAACAATAACTATTACCAATATTTTGTTGATGTTCTTCAAGCCATCTCAATACTTATCAAATTTCTTAAACATTTTTTGAGCTTTCACCCTTAGATCACTATCATAGTTGGTACAAAGCAATTGAAGCTCTAATGCTATGTTCACTATCTCACCATAACTCTTGTGTGTATTCATAGTTGTAGAAGCTGAGACTACCAATGTGGAATCATAAAAAATGATTAGGAACTTATTTAACCTTTGAACTGCATGTCATTCAGACATTAAAGGAGGTCCAATCCGTTTTCTACCATTTACAAACTCCATGAAATGATCATTGTACAGTTTGTTTTCAAGCTCCATCTTATCAAAAGTTTCCTTGTACTTAACCGCCCTTGACAACATCAAATATGTGGAATTCCATCTAGTTGTTACATCCAATGGCAAAAAACCCCATGTCATCCTACTAGAGTCTACCTTCATATCAAATGCATCTTGCCTTCTGCCTGTTGATATATAATATAATATAGCATTACGGATTGCAGCCACACTATCATCTAATTTATCCAATTTGTCCCTCACAATCAAATTAAAAATATGACCAGCACATCTCATATGTAAATAATTTCCTTTCATCACTAAAGTGTCATCGAATATCAAAGAGAAACTGGATTCAAACATTGACAATGCATTACTATTGGCTGTTGCATTGTCCATAGTGACATAAAATACCTTCTCTATTTCCCAGTCTGCTAGGCATTCAAAAAGGACATTAGCAATGGTATTACCTTTATGATCTGTGACATATTTGAACCCTACGGTCAGCTTCTTTAACTGCCAATGAACATCAATGTAATGTGCTGTTATAACTTATAACCATATAACTTGAACCTAAAAAGAGAAAGAAAGATTAAGCCAAATAACACAATAAACAAGTCTAAAAAAAATGAAACAAGCTACTGATTAAAATAATTATTACCAGTGATCTCACACTTCAAAATATATGTTGTAAGTGAGACCTTTGCTTGTTAGTTAGGAACCATTGTTTCATAGTAGCCTTCCTATCAACATAAATCTGAACAATGTCTCTTGTTTCATAGAAATATCGGTCGATGCATATCTCGGAACTTGTTCTGAACTTCACAGCTTACCCTCAATGTTTGAATATGCTCCAAATCCTCGTATTTAGCTTCATTATACTCACATAGATGTTAAATCTATAAATACTCAAAAAGACTCTACAAACACCAAAAAGACTCTATCAATAAAACTTATATCCAGTATTAATCATGCTTCTAATTATTATAACTCAAAATAATTAATTGTTCGTTGACTCCTCTACTAAAACAAATTCAGAACTGAGGCCGAAAATAAAATAAAGTACAAAAAACACATACACACTCACACACACAAGCAATGATATGTAAGAAACCCACTCCAACACTTTAAAATAAATTTCATGGAGTCGATGATAAATCTATCAAGCAATAAAACATAGACACACACACAAGCATGAATTTAAATATAACTGATACTATACAACAACACTCGTAATAAAGAATTCAAATAGCTTATATTCATATTTTTAGCCTCTGTTTTAAGCTATTTGCTAAAATCGACGAAGAAGAAGGTGTTTACCTGATTTGCCTTGAGATCTCAGATGGTGGAGAGTCGGGGAACGCTGAGAATGATTTTTTTAGGGTTCCCAGTTTGTTAATTTGGTGGATTTTCTAGTTGGTTTAAACATCACATAAATCAGGATATCACAAGTAGAGAATCAAGAGACTCAAGAAATCGGGAATGTTATGAATGATTATGGGTATTTATTTGGGTGTTCGGGTATACCCGGTCGGATTCGGGTACCCGTTTTACGTAATATGAAACCCAATTGGATAGTGTGGATGATTTATACCCGACCCAAATTTTATATAGTTACGTGTATATCTATCCTTATCAAGTTTTTTCTTATATTTTTTGGTTATATTGTGACACCTCGGTTTCAGAGACTTGTGGAGAGGTTTAAAAGAATTGATTTGGCCACCTATGTTACCAAAGTGCAATTATCTTTTCGATCAAGGGTCCTGGGAGAAATCCACAGTTAAGCGTGATTATGCTGGAGTAGTCCTAGGATGGGTGACCTTCTAGGAATTGACTGTCGGAACTTTGCGAGCGAGGACAAAACACATGGAAATATCATGTGCTGATTTGTAGGGACGGTAACAAGTCTATAAAGCCTCCCAGACGTAGCAAACCGGCCGTCGGATATGGATGGGCTCACGGGCCTAGTGAGAGGACGTGAGGCCCATTAAGTAAGGTGGGCCCATGGACTGAGATCGGAAATAGAGCCCACTAAGAAGTGGCGGTCGTGGCGTTACAAGTGGTATCAGAGCCCTTATGGTTCTAGGATGGTCAATGGGATGGTTTAGAGCGGTTAGGGAATTTAATTGGTTAAAGTATTTTTCTTGTTGATTGGATGCATGTTATTGTGTGATGAAATTTTCTACGAGTAGTTAGTCAATTTGTTTGAGGTATGGAGTCCTAGTATCATCCTCTTCAAGCCTTCAATGAGATTCCACAGTAAGTTGTGTGCTTTGTGTACGGTTTTGGAAATTGTGTGCTTAGCTTTCTGTTCTATGTAGTGCAGATGGTTAAGGGTGGAGCTGTTGCTGGTCGTGGACGCGGACGCGGTCGGGGCGTTACAAGTGGTATCAGAGCCGAACGCAGACGAGTGGGCTCACACCGTGGCGGGTGACGATCTTGGTGCACAACAAGGACGTTGCGATCTGTTAGTGGGCGTGAATTGTGACACCCCGGTTTCAGAGACATGCGGAGAGGTTTAAAATAATTGATTTGGCCATCTATGTCACCAAAGTGCACTTATCTTTTCGGTCAAGGGTCCTGGGAGAACTCCACAGTTAAGCGTGCCTATGCTGGAGTAGTCTTAGGATGGGTGACCTTTCGAGAAGTGAATGTCGGAACTGTGCGAGTGAGGACAAAACACATGTGCTGATTTGTAGGGATGGTAACAAGTCTTTAAAGCCTCCCGGACCTAGCAAACCGGCCGTCGGATATGGATGGGTAACGGGCCTAGTGAAAGGACGTGAGGTCCATTAAGGAAGGTGGGCCCATGGACTAGGAGGGGACATGGAGCCCACTAAGAAGTGGCGATCAGGGCATTACAAGTGGTTTCAGAGCCCTTACGGTTCTAGGATGGTTAAGGGGATGGTTTAGAGCGGTTAGAGAATTTAGTTGGTTGAAGTATTTTTCCTGTTGATTGGATGCATGTTGTTGTGTGATGGAATTGTCTATGAGTTTAGTCAATTTGTTTGTGGTGTGGAGTCCTAGTATTATCCTCTTCGAGCCTTCAATGAGATTCCACGTTAAGTTGTGTCCTTTGTGTGCGGTTTTGGAAATTGTGTGCTTAGCTTTCTGTTCAGTGTAGTGTAGATGGTTAAGGGTGGAGCTGTTGTTGGTCGTGGACGCGGACGCGGTCGGGGCTTTACAAATATTCGGATATCTATTGGATTTTGGTTCGGATCGGATATTATCCGATATCCAAAAGTAATGAAAACAAAAACTGATCGGTTATTTCCTCAATATCAGTTCGGTTTTAATCCAATTTTTTCGGATCAGATTTGGTTCGAATTTTATTCCAAGGCCTACAAAAAAAACTACTATTCTCTCTAATTTAATACTACATTCCACCTAGGCATGTCAATTAGGGCTTAAATATATATGTCTAGAAAAAATTGGGCCTTTCGGGCTCAGCCCGTTTGGGCTATAGGGTTTTTCGGGTTTAGCCCGACCGGGCTCGAGCCAGCTCGAAAAGTCCTTTAACAAATATATTTGTACCTTTTTGTTAATATTTTTGTTTGATTGCAATATTTTATTAATAATTTATTGTAAATAAAGTTTTAAACTCTAATTCTAGTTTTCATAGTTACTTAATAATCATCCTTAGTACTTTTAAAATTTTTATCTATGATATTTCATATGAATTATATATTTGTTTATTTGGTTAAAGTATCAAAATTTTATTTAGTTTTAAACTTTATCTATTAAATTAAGTTTGTTGTAGTGAATATAGATGAGTTAATAAATTTTTTATTGATTTGTTTTATGTACACCTTTAAACACTACTTTTTAATGCTTATAAGTTTGAAATTTTTATCGGTAAGATAAGCTCGAAAAAGCCTAAAAAACCTTGTAGCCCTGTAAGGACCGGGCTCGACCTTTAAAATATAGGCCCGGATATATTTCGGGCCGGACCGGGCCAGACTCAATCATATGCGGGTTTTACGGTTTTCGGGCTAGGCTGGACCGGGCCAGCCCGATTGACACCCATAATTCCACCTAATTTCTTTATAAATATTTCCTTTTCCTTTATAAATATTTCCTTTTCTTTATAAATATTTCCACAACTCTTTTTTATTATTACTTGTCAAAAAAGTTTTCCAGAGAACAATACATACAATAGCGAGGAGAGTCAATAGTTTCGTTTCTTTCTACGAATTTAGATTTGATATCATTCAAAAGGTTTCACACTGAAGGTTAAAGTTACGATCTAGGGTTCTTCAATTCTCTCAATATTTCTGTTTTTGTTAAGAGGTTCTTCTGTCACTGCATCCTAAAGCCCTCCGCGATGAATTATTCGGACATATCGATCCTCTCGAAACAGATGGAATCATTATCAATGACTCACCGTGTTGTCCGTAACAACAAGAGATTGCCACAATCTAAGTATTCTCCTTACACTAAAGAGACTAATCTTTCCAATTATGAGAAGCAGAAAAAGGAGGCTGTGCGGCTCGGAGTTGACCTCTCGCTCTCTGTGGCTGAAGTAATGTTCTTGCTATCTGATGACATGCGTTCTATAGAAAAAGATGAATGTTGTATATTACAATGATGAGATTATTACAGTATATATACAATGTGCAGAGTGAGACATTAGGTTAATATTATTTACATCTCTATCCTTTCCTTATATATCTCTTATATGCCTCCTCAAGATGGAGGAGCCTTTGTGACTCCAATCTTGCTTATGATCTCCTGGAACTTCACAGTTGATAGTGGTTTAGTTAGTGGGTCAACGAGCTGATCGTGTGTGGAGATGTGAGTTACTCGAAGTGTACCAGCCTAGACATTGCCGCATATGAAGTGGTAGTCCAATGCAAGGTGCTTCATCTGTGAATGAAAGATGGGATTAGCCGCTAAGTGTGTAGCACCAAGATTGTCGCAGTAGATGACTGGGGTCGCAGGGACCTGAAGTCTGAGTTCCGTGAGAAGAGAGATGATCCAACGAAGTTCAGAAGCAGCATTGGCCACAGTCGGTACTCTGCTTCAGTGGACGAACGTGCAACACCCTTTTGTTTCTTTGATGACCAGGAGATAGGACTACCGCCAAGATATATCAAATAAGCATTTGTAGAAACAAAATCATCAGTATCACCTGTCCAATCTGCATCAGAGTATGCTTTGAGAGCACCTGAAAAAGCATGAACAGAGATCGGTGTATTTGTGCGCAAGAGAATCCCATGAGACTGTGTTCCCACCAAGTAACGAAGGATACGTTTGACAGCACTCCAATGAGCATCAGTGGGACAATGCATATACTGAGAGTTTTGGTGTCGGAGACATTGGCGTCAAAACAGGTTTGGCTGCTAGCATCCGAGTCTTTGTTAGGAGATCAACAATATGCTTTTGTTGACGAAGGTGGAGTCCAGCTGAAGTCATGGTAGGTTCAATGCCAAGGAAATATCGTAACTCACCTAGTTCTTTCAAAGAGAAACAAGCCCCAATGGAGTGAATAATCTGGTCGAGAAGAGACTGATTGTTACCCGTGATCAACATATCATCAACGTAGACAAGAATATAGAAGATGTCACGTCCTTGACGTTTGATGAACAGAGAGGTATCAGCCACAGAATTGACAAAACCGAGTCGAAGTAAGTGGGCTCGTAACTCCTGATACAGGCACGGGGCGCCTGTTTGAGGCCATACAAAGCCTTCTTGAGAGGACAGACATAGGATGGTCGCTCCGGATCAACAAACCCCGGTGGCTGAGCGACATACACTTCATCATGAAGCCGACCCTGCAAGAAAGCATTATTAACATCAATTTGCTTCATGTGCCAGCCCTTGTTAACCGCAACTTGAAGCACCACACGAATGGTAGTAGACTTGACGACCGAACTAAATGTATCTGTGTAATCACGTCCCGGCTGTTGATGAAAACCACGAGCAACAAGCCTTGCTTTATATTTATCAATAGAACCATCTGGGAGATATTTTATAGTAAAGATACATTTGCAACCCACAATATTGTTAGCCATCGACGGAGGAACCAATTCATGTGTACCATTTCGGATTTGAGCATTGATTTCTTCAGACATCGCATGACCTCATTTTGGGTCCTTCAATGCCTCAGCCACAGTCCAGGGAATGGTCGGTTTGGGCAGAGAAAAAGTGTGAGCATAGAGACGATTCGGCTTATGAATATTGTTCTTGGCACGAGTTGTCATGGTGTGATTATTTGGAGCCGGTGGCAGAGGAGACGGCAAAGGTTCAACCGGCGGTGGTGAGATGGACACAGATGGTGTGGGAGATGGACTTGGGTGAGCATCAGTAGATGGGCCTGAATTAGATATTGGGCCAGAATCAGTTACTGGACCTAGACTATGGGAAAGGTGACCAGACAATTGATGCGTTGATGAGGACGACCCCGGCGGAGAGTCCACCTGATTAGATGCCGACGACATAGGATGTTCAGCAGACGATGATTAAGCCGGAACCAGAGATATGGGAGCCGGTGGAGAGTGAGGAGTCGGTGATGGGATCCTCAGTGGAGCAATCACGATCGGCGGAACCGAAATTGATGTGACACTGGCAGAGGTCGATTCGGTATATTCTTCAGGCGGAGAAGATGTCGATAGATTAGCAAACGGGAATGTTGATTCCACAAATCGAACATGACTCGACACATAAATACGACCAGACCGGGGATCCAAACACAGGTACGCACTCTGTGTGAGTGAGTAACCCAGAAAAACACAGGAGATTGAGCGGTTGTCAAGCTTATGCGATGTGTACAGTCGTAGCCATGGAAAACATAAGCAGCCAAACACCTTGAGTTTGAGATAATTGGGGGCCTCACCAAAGAGCCGCTTATACGGGGAGTTGCCATTAAGCACGGGTGTGAGCATACGGTTAATAAGGTATACCACAGTTGAGAATGCATAACTCCAGTACGTCGTGGGCAGGGAAGCTTGACTGAGAAGTGTGAGGCCGGTTTCTACTATATGGCGGTGCTTTCGTTCTGACACTTCGTTGTGTTTCGGGGTATGGGGAGGCGTCGTGAGATGAGCAATACCATGGGATGAGAGGAAAGAATGAAGAGCTATAAACTCTCCACCATTATCTGAATGCCAACTCGGTGGCTAAAACGATTCTCAACAAGAGCAACAAACCGGGTAAAAATCTCTTTCACTTGTGATTTCTGCTTCATCGGATACATCCATACATATCGTGTATAGTGATCAACAAGAACTAAATAATAATTGTACCCTTCAATAGACAAGATTGGCGAAGTCCACACATCACTGTAAATGTAGTGGAGCGGATGAGTAGACACAATCGTGGTTGTTTGAAAGAGAAGCTTATGGCTTTTATTGATGTAGCAATCAGAACAAGACACTGACTTTTGTGAACAAGCAGAAACAGGTAAAGAAAACTGAGAAACTAGCATTTTTAAAACTGATAACGCAGAATGACCCAGTCGCGAGTGCCAACTATGGAGATCAGTCTTTGGAGCTGGAGATGCAAAGAGAGACATCGGTGGAGCAATGTTGACCGGCCATTCGTAAAGCTCATTCTTAGTCCTCCCTTATAGCAACCGGACCCCCGTGTGAAGATCCTTCACCTGGAAGGAAGCGGGAGCAAATTCAACAGTCACACTATTAGCATTACATAACCGGTACATCGATATTAAGTTCTTTGCTATGTTTGGAACATACAAAACGTCTTTTAATGCAATAGGACGATTAGAAGTGGGAAGGAGAGTAGAACCAGTTTGAGCAATCTTAAGTGTGGTGCCATCCGCAACAGTGAGATCTTCACCGCCATTGTAAGGTTGGTGAAGTGCCAAGTTATTCAGATCGGATGTGACATGATGTGTGGCTCCACTATCTAGAAGCCAAGGCGACACATCATAACTGGAGGCCGCAACCATATTAGCACGAGGATGACTCTGTTGAGGAGAGAATCCACCATGTTGCTGAAGTTGGTAGCAGGTACGAGCATTGTGGCCATGGATCCCACAAATCTGACACTTGCCTTGATAGCCACGTGATTGACCTTGATTCAAACCAGAGTGCTGTGGGAGCGACCAGTTTTGGTTACCTTTATAACTTTTACCTCTTGGTTTGTTGTGGTTGCGAGAGCTGTTGTAAGAAGAACGATAATTCACGGCATTGGCAGTCAATGGAAAGGACTGATTAGCAGTGACAACAAGGGACTGAAGCGTGGCTTCATGATATCGCAACTTCTCATACACCTCGGGGAGGGATGGTGTTTTATCACGGCCAGCGATCTGATCTACCACAGGTTTGTATTCCTCTGGTAAACCTTTGAGAATCGGCTCAACTTGATCATCGTGATCCATCTCTTTACCGAGAAGAGCCAACTGATCAAAGCGTGTAGTGAATCCCTGAAAGTATTCTTCAACGGATCGACTCACCTTTTTTAAAGACTTGATCTGTTGCTTGATCTTGCGAACATGACCTCGACTTGGAGCAGCATATGTGTCCGTAAGAGTGGTCCAGATCTCAGCTGTTGTAGTAGCACGGGAAAGGAGGGATTGCACAGAGGTTTTAATGGCACCAAGGAGAGCACTGTAGATCAGTCTATCCTGGCGTTTCCAGAGAGTGTGATCAGGATTGGGACGCTCGACACCATCAGTGACAACGGTGGAAGGAGGAACAGGGACATATCCGTCGATGTATCCTGCAAGACTGTAGCCATCAAGTAGAGCATGAACCTGGCAGCTCCACATGATGAAGTTGGAAGCAGTAAGCTTGGTGACATTAGTCATATTGATACTTAGGAGTGTAGGAGTAGCAGGATTGAGAGGAATAGTTTCACTCGTGGAAGACATGAGGAAGAAGAGTCAAATGACGGCTGGAAAAACAAAATTAGGTATAGATCGATAGCTCTGATACCATATAGAAAAGATGAATGTTGTATATTACAATGATAAGATTATTACAGTATATATACATTGTCTAGAGGGAGACATTAGGTTAATATGATTTACATCTCTATCCTTTCCTTATATATCTCTTATACGTTCAATGTTACTGTTTTGTCTTTGGCTACTGAAGTATCCAGGGAAGAAAGACATTAATTAATGCTCCTGTGGTAGGAAGGTTGTTTTGTGTTATCCTATATGTGTTTAAAACATATATCAAACCTAAGAATGGAGTCTATCAGGAGGATGGTGGCAAATCAAACCAATGGGGACTGGTCGTAAAGACTGGCCAGAATTTTACATTTGGAATCAGGGAATTGGATCGGTTTGTTTTGATTCTCAGAAACAGAGAAAGCTCTCTTGGTGGAGTAGTGAAGTTATCTGATCTTGAACATTACAACCAAGAGCTGAAGAAGCTAGAAGAGACGTTGAGGTCTTCCAAAGATGTTTCAGCAGAGGCAAATGGGTTTGCGAGAGAAACCATAAAGTCTAACATTCTTTATTTGTAGAAATCTCTATTTGAAACATCACAACACAAGGTGATAAACCCTAGAAGTAGAATTCTTGAGATGTTTGGGCCGCTCTTTAACCAACCAAGGGAGGATGATTGCTCTAGTCTTATTGCTTCTTTACACCTATGAATCAGAGTTTCTTAGATTCGATGATTTTTATATCTACGTAGCGATGACTGCTATTTTCAGGTTTTATCCAAACTTATGTTTTTCGTTTAAAAGAAAAAAAAAAAATCATGAGTAGAAGAAGGTGGTAGTATCAGGTAATTTTATAGGCTATAAAACTCTGTTTAAGAAGCATCATTTAGTACGGTGAAGTGTATATCTAAATAGTTACATTGCTTTCAATTTTAGATCTTTACATCTAATTATCTTGTTAAATACTCAACAAAACGTAAGATCTCGTCTATGGAGACATTGTACAAGACAATCGGTAGAGGTATGGATATGATGCACGAATGTTTAGATTCAAGTTTAAATTATGAACTGATTGTGAAAACTGGAGTACAAATTTCCAAGTTTTACAGTTTACAAAATAATCAAAAACATAGCAACACACTAAAAGAATGCAAACACTGGAATAAGTATAGTTATATTGCCATGACTAGTCGTCCTCGTAATCAGAATTAGCATCGCTCTCTCCACTGCTAATTGAAACCTCTTGTCCAATAGTCTTCAAGGGAAAAAGAACAACCTTATTGACTTATTGGTACCACCGGAAAAAAAAAAAAAAACATTCAGTTTTAGGGTACCGAAGTTTTAAAGAACAACCTTATTGACTTATTCGAAACCATGCTTCTCCTCCTCCGAAATCCTCAAGGTACCGAAGAAGATCTGTCTTAGCTCAAAACGACACCGTCGATGACAGCACCCCTCATGTTCCTTTGATTCTTCCTCTTCTTACTCTGATTCCTCCAGATCTGTGGATTTCTTTCACACCAACATTTGAAAACCTTTGTTTGTTTGGAGTTAAAAAATTAACTGTCATTTATTTGTTTTTGTTGGTGTTCTTTGAAAGGGATTTGAGAAACCGAAGTTGATAAGGTTAATGGATCTAGAGAAAGCAGCTATGATGTTCTTCATCTAAAGCGGATATGTCGATCCCCCATGTAAGTGTTTTCTACAACTCTCTACTCTTTCCTCTTCTGTGTTGTTTAATTCTGTTGTTACAAATACAGTATTTTGGGTGCAGGACGTTGCTACTGTTAGGACTACAAGGCCTTAAGTATTGTGGTTACATTGCAGTTATGAAAATAGAGATGGAGAATGAGGAGTTAAGCCCACCTTCTCAACGTTTTGACCCTCCTTGAATAGCACCAAGGTGTTGCTAAATCTCTAAACATTCATCCTTGCCTCTTTAGTCTATTGTCTCGCTTGTGTTCATATTGAAGGCTACAGGAAAAAAGGATTATATGTCACAGTCTAGAAAAATTAGTAGAGCCTTCGATAATATGTAAGTTATGTTTTTGTTTATCGTATGTTTGATCTATCTGTCTATGCGTAATGTTCATATGTTTTCTATTGATGATCTTATTCTTTTCTCATGTTCATATATGTGTTGGATCAGGATTACAACACAGATATCTACTCGACAACCATCTCAATCACCATCACAAGAAACATGGACAACTCCACATGAAACTCTGTTAAAATGCAACTTTGATGCAGGACTACACCCTCCAAGTCTACAATCAACAGGTGGATGGATCATAAGAGATAAACATGGCCAAGCACTCACTTGGGGTTCGGCTCGTTTAGGTTTTGTCCTAACTCCCCTAGAGGCTGAAACAAGAGCTTTATTGGCGGCTATTCAACAATGCTGGATTCGCGGATACACTAATGTTTGCTTCGAAGGAGACTGTCAAACCCTTATTAACATCATCAATGGATTGACTTCTAATGCGGCATTATCTAACCTTATACAAGACAACTTATTTTGGTCTTCAAAATTTAAATCTGTGATGTTCTCATTTACTAAACGTTCCTCTAATCAAGCCGCTCATAGCTTAGCAAAATATGGCTGCATTTCCTCTATTTTTTATTCTAATTTTGTATCTCAGCCCTTGTGGCTAAAGAACAATCTCTGTAATGATTTCAGAAATTAATATAATTCTTTTCGACGAAAAAAAAAATATGTGTTGTTCAACTGTGCTCTTACAAATGTTTTTGGGTGCAGGATGTTGCTACTTTTGGGTCTTTAAGTCCTTAAGTATAATAGAGAAGGAGAATGAGGACTTGAAAGGCTGGTTACACCGGAGTAACTACAAGCTCCATGGTACATGTAAATAATGTAGGTTTGCTTTAGTATCTTCTGACTCTTTAATTTATGATGTGTTCATAAGGTTATTGGAGCAGTAGGTGGTTTTAAAGAAAAGGTGTCAGCCTCCAACAAACACCAGTTAGGCTGACACCTTTTTCGCCCATGATATTGCTGTAGTCGAATCTGCTCCCCATCACCATACTCGATGTGTTGCACTATCTCCAATGTGCCACCCTGGCAGTTGACACTTGAACTCTTCCTGCTTTGTCTGAAGACCTTCAGATATGGCTTGTAAGTCTTACAGACATTCTGTTTCTTCAGACTCATCACCCTAAGAGCATTAATCAAAACCTGGAACAGAACATCCAATCTTCTATCTTATGAATCTACAGATTAAAAAAAAATCATCAAATCGAATCAAACAAACATCTTCTAAAGATATGTACCACTCTAAAGACAAAATCAGGATTTTCCTCATGAAATAACCTCACAACTTCTGCAGCTTGGTTGGCCACTGATCGTAACACTTTCTTTCCAGTCCTTGATAATTCGTCAAGTCAAAGACTTGCAGAAATGTAGAAATTCCACTGATATTGAGATTGTTTTTGCTCTTCTTCAAGAACACAATCTTCTTCAGAAACCGCTTCATCTCTTTTTCATCAGAGAGAATTTTCTTATTCAATTCACCATAGACCTTATTGTAGCACACATGATGACCTTCTCTGTCCCGTCCGTACATGAAAAGGAACTCATCACCCACAAGGTTATCATCCTTGAAGGAATCCCTTCATATATATATATAATTATATACACAGTTACAATTATACATATATAATTTATCTAAAAAATTACAGTTTTGTCACATAAACATGCGATTTGTAATTATAAAGTTCTATATTAGAGCCAAACTATTAATAAATCCTCGTAAAATATACTTTTATACTGTTTATAGCTACATCTCATTTCTCATACCACTGACATTCATTATTCTATATTGCAATTTAGTAACCATTTTAATTTTTTTTTGTCCCATTTTTATTAACAAATATCCAAACCAATATAAAGAAAAACTTCTGGACCATATTGATTCTGGAAAGATACATACAATGGCTGCGTCCTTGGCCTGTCTTTCCTCCTCTGCCAAATTCGGAGCACCATGGTCACCGTTCAACCGCCATGGCATCCACAACCTTCCTCCTCCGCAACTCGTACCTCTCGCGTCCTCTGTACGCTTCAAATTCCTTAAGCATTGATTCTTTAAGCTAAATCATTAAAAGAGATTTAGATTTTATAAGATTTGTCTTCTCAGATGGAAATATATATCACGAGGAGCTTCTTGCGGAGACGAAGGTGTCTCAAGAACATTTCTGCCCTTGAGACCTCTGACGGCGCCGTTAACGTGGAGGTCGACGAGGATGACGATGACGAAGAAGAAGCGTGTGAGCTGGTTAACGGAACAGAAGTGTCAGTCGACGGCGTTGAAGGTTATCTTTTAACGGCAGTAAAGAACAATAACGGAACTGGATTGCTTCTACTCTCTGATGTCTTTGGCTTTCAAGATTCAGCCACACGCGACTTCGCTTACCGTGTTGCTTGCAATGGCTACAAGTATATAACATCTTCTCCATTTACTTACCTCTCTTAAATTCCAAAATTCATTAATTAAATTGCAATTTTGTGTTTTTTTTTTTGTTTCTTTTGGTTGAGATAGTGTTCTTGTCCCGGACTTGTTCCGTGGAGATCCATGGTCGAAAAACCGACCAAAGTCTGAATACGAGGAATGGAGAAGAAAACAAGACCCGGACCGTATCAGAAAAGACACAACTAGCTTCACGAAATGGATGGTTGAGGAATTTGCAGCGGCTGGCATCTCCAAGAAGCTAGGAGTGATGGGGTTCTGTTTCGGCGGTGGGCGTGTAGTTGATGTATTAGCTACGGATGAGAACGATTACTTCAGCACCGGTGTCTCGTTCTACGGTACGAGAATAGACTCCGCGGTGGCCGGAGATGTGAAAGTGCCAGTCTTGTTTGTTTCCGGAGACAGAGACCCGCTTTGTGAAGTGAAGGGTTTGTACGAAATTAAGGAGAAGATTGGTGAAAGGTCAAAGGTTGTTATGTATGAAGGAAGAGGTCACGGCTTTGTCCACCGGCCCGAGACGGCGGAAGATGATCGAGACGCGGAGGAAGCGTTTGCCCTCATGAGGAATTGGTTACATCATCATTTGATTTAAATAACATGATTTTCTCTGCTCTTTTGTACATCCAAGTTACAATTAAACTCGGATTCTAGTATATAAAAAGGTTAATTAATAAGATAACTAATGAAGAAATTTTCTAGAAAACCATAGAAAATGTTAACCTATAATCAAATCGTGAATTCATTCATGTAAACTAAAATGCTATGCTAATATTACATGGTTCTGATCAATGTGAGATTGGTTGGGTTCTTCGACATGAAGGGGATAATTTGAGATGGTACGACGCTAATTAAGGCTTATCCTCGTCTTTACTCATGTTTTGATGTCGTGTTTGGATAACCTTGGAGTTGAAATACTTGTTGAGATCGGGATTCAAAGACCCTCATACAAGCTTTGAAGTCCTCATCATGTCTGGCCGAGATTGCAGTGGTACACTGAGTAAATGTAAATCATTGGGATGACAAGGAGTGTGAAACCATTCTTCAAATTCAATGGAGTTTCACGCAACATTTTTTCATCAATTCATTGCCCAAAAATGACTATAATGAATATTATCAAGTTTAACAGAATTATTGGATAATTTTTTTATTTTTAAAAAAACTATAAAGTGTACGTGTACATTCTGAAATTCGGACTTAGTCAAGATTATTGATATTGCATTGTTTTAGTCTTCACAATTCAGAGGCATTTTTGAGTAGGTTTTGGGTATTTATGACTTCAACATGAGGTTCTTGGGCTCTTCCAAAGTTCCAAGTATGGTCCAAGCTTGGTGGTGATAAAAGTTGTTGGCCTTCATAAAACGTAATGATTTGAAAAATATAAAGTGATATTCACATCAAAACAATGTGAGAATCTACTCTCTTTTTTTCTTTTCGATTCCTTCTAAAAATAGATCAAACCTTTGGATATGACTCATATGAGCAAAGTTCAAAATAAGTAATTTTCTCTAGTCAGTCAAAAGAAAGTGAGGAAATAAAGTCTGGACCACTTCCCATTCTTGTATTACCCCTTGCACCATTTGGTCGAGTTTGGTTCGGTTCGGTCGTTTTGTGGCTGTGGGAACACACCCAACAAAAAAAGGTGGGCCTTGATCTGACCCAGGCCAACATAAGAGAACTCTTATCCTCTTCTCTCTTTGAATTTTGTTCCAGAAAAATAGTAAAAATAACATTAGTGGAAAATTTTACTTTTGACAATAATAATGGAGAGTAAATAACCTGTTCCTTAATTAAATAACTAGGATTATGTTTCGTAATTTTCAGTTTCTTATTTCTTTATGATTTATTTGATAGATTTTTTAACGACGAAATGATGATAATGAAAATTGAAAATTTCAGAGAAACTTTTGAATCAAAGAGCAATGAAAATGATAGAAAATTTTCAATTGATTGTAATTTGAAAGTATATAATAATAAAAAACGGCATTTTGTTTATCTACATTTTTTTTTGATAAACCAAAAATTACGAATCTAAAGAAATTGAAAATTACGAAAGAAGAGGAACCCTAATAATTTGATCGGAATCAAGATCACGATCTTGATCTTGATCTTCTTCGCCACATTCGTAAACAGATCTAACAAGAATCAACTGATCTTCCAAGTATCTCTGAAGCAACCCAGCCTCTTCAGTTTCAATTCCGCCGCCGCAACCGCAACCTTCCTCACATCTCCGGAGCCTCAAATCATCTTCATCGGCGGCGGATTTAGCAAACCAAGGGTGACGACTACGGAGACGACTGAAGATCTCGATGGCGCAGAGTATAGGGATCAAGGCGCAAAGGATTGGGATTAGTAAAGGAGAACAGAGGAGGAAGAAAACGAACCGGCTACGTCGCGTACGAAGCCAAAAGACGTCGGTCAACATTGTGAAGACGGCGGCGCGTGAATAGTCATGGCCCCCGGATAAAACAGAGGAGGAGAAGAGGTCGTGCGCTGTACGAATTGGTAATGAGTGGGATCACAACACAGAAGCTTCTTTGGCACATGACTTTGTTGTTTGTTTCTCAAAAGACTTTTAAAAACATTTATTTTGACTTGTTATATACTTTTTGTCTTTGGCTTTCTCATGTGACTCTCTCTTTAGTCTTTACTTTAGTTACAAAATTTATCACACATCTAATTGTATTATTAACCAAGAAGACTTTGTTGGAAACTCGATTCGTTTTGATGGCAAAAGAGTCCATTTTGGATAAGAAACCAGCAATTACTTGTTTCGATATTTAAAATCCTAAAATTATTACAATTTTCCCTAAACATTATCAAAATTTCTATAGTTATTAAATTGACGTTTACCCACAAATTAGTTAAAAGTTTGGTTAAAGAGGATTTCTATCCAAACTTTTTTGACTTTGGGGAAAAAACTGAAAAATATTTAGGTTGACTCCTTTATAAAAGTAATGTATAAAAGATTCTAAATATTTATGTTTATCTTTCCATTTTCAACTAATCATAATCTTTTATACATTACTTTATTTAAAAAATAAATCAAAATTAAATTAAAAAGCAAAAAAACCTAAGAAAACAAAATTTGTATACTTTTAATTAAGAAAAATTAAATATTGACTTGGTTTAATAAAATTAGAACAAAATTATGTGTCGGTTTGGGTTTACAAATAACGTGATTAAAGTTTAGATTTTAAAATTAACCATTATAATATGTCGATTTGAGTTTACAAACGAAGTGGTTAGGGTTTAGATTTTACAATTAAAATGAAATTATATATCGATTTGGGTTTACAAATGAGGTGGTAATGGTTTAGATTTTACAATTAGAACAAAATTATATGTCGGTTTGGGTTTATAAATGAGATGGTTAGGGTTTAGATTTTACAATTAGAATAAAATTATATGTCGGTTTGGGTTTACAAATGAGATTTTTAGGGTTTAGATTTTACAATTAGAATGAAATTATATATCGGTTTGGGTCTATAAAAGAGCAGTTTAAGTTTTTATTTTTATAATAATGTATATTGATTTTATTTTCTTATTTTATAAGGAGATGAATGAAGAGGTTCACCCTTAGGGGTGAATCCAAGTATTGTTCAAAAAAACTTTGATTCACATATGAATATATGATTATAGCAAAAGAAAAAGAAAAAAAATCTGGAAAAGAAGAAGAATAAGATCATTTAAGAGGAAAATTAAATACAAAAAGTTTTTGGGTGCAGGATGGAGAGTAAATAACCTGCGTGTGTGAATCTCACTTGCGGCGGTTTCTCTCTCAGACTCTTCCTCTTGTGATCACAATCTCGTGCATCGACGGAGGGTCCTCTGTTAGTTCCGATGACGGCGGACCCTTCGGCTCATGTTCTTCATTCGTGACTCATTGCATTTTTCCGGGCGAAGCTATTGGATCAAAATCAAGGGGGCATTGGAGAGGAGAAGAATCTGCTAGACACCGATGGTAAGAGCTCTACTGGAGGTGTAGCTACGGTGAGTGGAAAAAGGAGATTCATAGCAAGAACAAGAGAGGAAGGTAGTTAGATTTGGAGACCGGAGATTCTAGAGGTTTCACGGGATCGGTTTTGATAGGGGAGGTAGTGTCCAATCCGGTGAAGCTAAGCCACCATCGAAGGGCTTTTTATTTACTCCCTACTGCCTTTCGCTCTCACGACCGAGCAAGAATTCTCCTTGACAAAGAAAAGATCGGTTCTCTTCCTCTTTCTCAAAACGGCTCTACGGTGGCAGGATGGAAACGGATCTTGGATCACCATCTCTGTTTGGCTAGCGTCGTCCAGGCTCACGGAAGTCCTGTTCCGGTGAGCATCCGCATATATGTTGGACGACGGCTGCAACATGTGCTACGTTTGCAGATTAAGGTTGCCCGACCGGCTTAATTTGGTTATTTAATCCGGTCGGTTTTGTGTTCCAACGATTTAGTTCGGTTTGATGTATATGATTTGAACCCTTAGGAATTTGTATAGACCTATTATGGAAATAGCCCTTTGTACATATATTTTATGAATTGAATGCCTTTTAACAAACAAAAAAGGACCATTTTGGAGAAAGCTTGATTCGCATATAATTATGGCAAAAACGTTTTGTGTTCATATTATGTTTATTTATTTGGGATGGGAAGTCCATTTTGATTTATGTATTTGGGATGGGAAGTATCATTTCTAGAGTTTGGCTTATCATAAACTTAAAGGATCAACCATCAGTACAACCTACAAGCATATGTAATCTTCTTAACTCTTCTATCTAGTTCAAAATTTTAATGCTTTGTTTGTTGATCTTACTTGTGTGAGTCTCAAATTGTGTGTGATATGATCATGAGACCATCCAAAAAGATCGTTGAGCCATGTTCTACACGAACAAAGTTGAAGATCAATTCTTCCAGGCAAAGAACCATTTACGATACATTCCATTTGCCAAAGGAGGTTAATCTAGTTGTTCACTTGAAGAGTTTTAGGTCCAACTGGTTTAAGAGCTTCCAGAATTATGTATGGCAACCAGGTGTTGTTTCTACTAAGCCAAAAGTGAAGAAATGATACAGCCCATGTTGTTTCTCATCAGCAAAATTGGAACAATGAGTGAAAGAGAGAGAAGTTCATGGATGCACTTATTAGGCTAATTCAAGAGATTATGGGCAAGGAGAGCATAGAAAATTCTATTGGGGATGTTATTTACCAAGTCCAGTCCATTTTGAGCCTAATTCAAGTCCAAGAAAGCCCAAACTAAACATTTTATTTTGTGGTTAAAGAGGGGTGACGAAAATAGAGTTCAAATCACCTTCGGAAGGAAACCTTAGAAAGGCAAACTTCAAGAGTTGGGTCTTCATTCAACTATCTATCTTTATTTTGTTTTAGTCTTAAGAATAATCAATACTTGGCTTTGTTACCAAGTTTCTTATCCCTATATAAACTCATGTAATCTCATTTGAGAATCAATCAATCAATTTTCCTTTTCATTTTATGAGTCTATCTCTTTGTTCTTTGTCTAGAACACTTCCTTGTTTCTTGGTGTGTAATATCCAAGCAACATCCTCCTCTTGATGGACTAGTGTGTCATATCTAGCAGCGATTGGAGTTGGGAATATCAGCAGCCTTCCGCAACTGCTGTGCGACCCCTCAATCCATTAAATCTCCCTTGTTGCACCTTGCACCTTGGCGAGTTTCTATCCTTTGTAATCCGGCTGAGTGATCCTTGAATTTGGGTGTATCAGTGTCACAGTGTCACTCATTCTTTGAAAATCAAGGGCTTGAAGAAGATCCAGGAATATAAGATCAATTACTTGAAAAAGCTTGTATAATGTTTTCGTTTATGTTTTAAGATTCTTAATTCTATGTTTTAGTAAAATAAAACATTATGGTAAAAGAAGAAAAATAATAAATAAGGCTAAAACTATATAAATATTAAACAAATATAAATGTGAGTTTAAAAACATAACCGTCAAAATGAAAATTTAGATTAAAAAAATATTATGGATATTATGGCAAAAAGACTCACTCTAAGATAAAAGTAATATTGAATGAAAAGTCATAATAAATAGAGATAACCTTGTAAATATTTTTGTATGTATAACAAGATAAGATATTTTATGAAAAATTATAGTAAAGAGTAACAAGCATCATAAAATTTATTGATATTTTATGACAACCCGTCCCGTAGATCCCACTAGCCCCTCCCCTCCCCCCCGGCTAGCTGCCCCCATGGACCCCAAGCTGGCCCTGCAGGGCATCGATCTTAACCCCTTACCGTGGAAAGGAACTCACATCCAAATCCACCAGTAGGTTAGGTCAATTGGTGATAAGATATGTCAAATATAACCATTGGAATGAAAAGTTATTAATAAGATATGGTGAAAAAATACAACTTTACAATGAACAGACGCAACTGTATGATTCTTTATGGTAAAAGACACAATTCTACAATGAACAGACACAACCATATGATTTTTTTCAAAATAAATATTACAAATTTAATTCATAAGAAAGTATGACAAAAAATCACAATTGTTTATGATATTTATTTAAATTGTTAATATTATATAGATTATATCTGAGCTGTCTTTTTTCTTCTTTCTTATTTGGCTGGAAATAGTAGTGGAAATTTTAAAACTTAGGACCAAATTCAGATATTCGATGCTACTCTTTCTAATTCCCACTGGTTCTCTATGATTGATACATATATGATTTAAGTAAACATGACTCCTTTTCTCCTTATCATTTGTTTCTTTAACAATATTGAACACGAAAGTAAAATAATTCACCAACCCATTCGTAAAATATTATTCTCTCTCAGGCATTAATATCGAGGAACCAACTTCGAAAACCTCTTCCGATGCCGGTGGAGCTCTTGCTCACCGGCGTCAGGACCTCTTTACCTGCGGCGCCCTCTCGGTTATCGCCTCTCTCGCTTCTTTAAGTTTTTCCCCATTTAATTTTCTTTTTTGGTTACAAATCTCCCCTCTCGCCTCAGATCCCGGCGAGTTTTTTTAGACAAAGACAAAAAGCGCAGGAGGCTTCCGGTGAACCCCCTTCTTCTTTCTCTAATTAATTCAGCCGGCGTAAATGATCCACAAACAGCCAACATGCTTAACTCCAGATCTGGATGTCTGCTTTCCACCGAAAAAGCTTATTTTGAGGCACCGAAGTTAGCAGACGAGCTCCTCTTTGGACCATCTGCTTCTTCCCACCCATTGGAGACGTCGACGACACAAGGTGTCTCCTTCTACAGGCGAAGCTTTAATCCTTCCAATTACGGACTGTTTTTATGGTCTCTCATCCCAGCCAATGACCTTTCTTCCGGTTTGCTTTTGCTGAAGCCCTGTCCACCAGAGATGACCCGTCTCTTGCAAATCTACCCACCATCTCCAGACAATCGCTGCCGCATGCTCTTTCCAGCTAGGTCAACCATTAAGGAAAGAGTTTTTCCTCTGGTGGGCCTTCTATCTGTTGACGGCCCATTAACGGTTCACCAAACCAAGCCCACAACAAAAAATTTCAGGTATGATTATTTTTATCTCTTGTGGACATCAATCTCTAGCCAATGGTGTTGTCAAGATTACGACCTCTATGATTTCCATCTGAGTAGTAATTCATCATTGTTGCGTTGGTGTCACTTGATATCCTTGAAAATCCTCTTAACAGTAAACATTTTGGAGCTCAGGTCTGTTGTTTACTTGTCCGTGTCTTGTCGATTGCAAACTTTTTGTGGAATTCTTGATCACTATTTTCATGGTAGAGAGGATCCACCTGTTTTGTTACGGCTTTACACCTATTTTTTGGTACATGTTAGTAGCTACATTGGTGAAATTTATTGCTCCCAATACCCTGCAACCATCCTCTCGTCCGAAGCCCAGATCTATTGTTTATCTGTTAGTGTCTCACCGACTACATAATCTGTGTGGAATTCTTGGTCACCATTTTCATGGTAGAGAGAATCCACCTATTATGTTACAGTTTTACACCTATTGCTTGCGAATCCTGATTTTAGCTTCAACGGTGAGCCTCACTTCTCCTAAGTTTTTGAAGTCTCATGATGTTTTGGTTCTGATTTCAAATTACCGAGGATGTGATTATGGTCTCAGAGTTTTCTCTACCAACAATCACCTCTCGACAATTCTAGCAAACTACTTCAAGCACCACTTGATCAAGCAAACCACCGTCAACACTTCCAACACCATCCAAGCCTTTTCCCCCTGAATCCCTGCCATGGCAATGCTTCTGCTAGTACTCCTCACTCTGATGTTTATATATTTTGCCCTGTTTTCCCCTAATATATTCACATCTTTTGCATGATTTTCTATCTCATTTGTCCATTATTGCATAGTTTTAGAACTGTTTATGCATTAGAGTAGATTTGCATTGCATTTGCATAGTTTCTTGCATAAACAGGTGATTTTGGATCCTAAAGAGCATGGAAGTGATGCTGAAGCAGATTGGAGCTGTCAAGAGAAGGAAACAAGGGATTTGGAGCTGAAGACTCAAGGTCCGGAAGTCCACTCGACCACCCACTCGACCAAGCACTCGGCCGTGTGCGGAGAAGGACTCGACCGGATGGGAGAAGCAAAAGAAGAAGCCACTCGACCAGCACTCGACCGAGCACCTGGTCGAGTTGACCGAGCCACCCACTTATTTTGTCTTTTAACATTTTTAGGGCTTCTCTTCCCTTTCCTATAAAAGGCTTTGTACTCTGCAGCCACAAAAGGAGAGACTTTTTAGAGTACAATTCTAGACCTAGTATTTACCCTTTTGGGGAATTATTCCTTTTTGCTTTTTATTTTGCTTAGACCTTTTAGCCACTTTTGTTTATTTTCTAAGAAATTTTTGATACTTGTTGGTTTCATAACTTTCAAAGTATTAAGAATTTGAGTTTGATTTCTTCTTCAATATTGTAGATCTTCATCTCATCTTTCTAATCATGCAAGTTTCATTGATTTCTGGGTTTATGACTTTGTTCATCATGTTTTGTGATTGTGAGTAGTGGTTTAGGATCTTAAGGATGGGTTAGGTTGGATGATGGTTGTGGTTGTTTAGATTGGTCAAGTTTGTTTGTTATAGATCTCTTCTAGGCTAGATATGCTCTATGCTAATCTTATATCTGAGAGGGTAAGGTTAGATCTTAAGATTCTTAGCATCACACCAATGTCTAAGTTGTTAGATAAAGCTAGATCTAGAGATTATCATGAAGCATGCTAAGAGATTAGATGTTTTGTTGATTTTTGACAATAATGATCTTGGTTTTAATGCCTGCTTTTATATGATCTTTGCTAGTGAGAGCTAGACTGGGAATATCTTAGCTTGATTGTTATTGCCATGAGAATGGATTAACATGTATTAGAAGATCATTGTCTAGAGATAGCTCATTGTTGATTGAGGTTTGTTGACCAATTTAGATAGCCATAGCTTGAGTCCATCCCATGAATCCATCCTTAAGACCTTTCTTTGTTTATTGATTTCCTTTTTAAGTATTGTTAATTGATTGCTGCTTGCTCTGTTTCAATATTTGCTCTGTTTCTGGCATTCGCTCATCCACTCGACCATCCACTCGATCGAGCATCCGATCGAGTGCTTGCTCGAGCTCATTCCAGAGTTCCTGTTTTATGTTCTGCATCTTTTTGTTTCATTCCCTGTCTCATTCTAGTTGCATTTCCTGTTGCATTCATTTAGTTTTTGTTTAATCCTGTGGCATTACTTAGTTTGTTTACTATAATTTATGTTCATGTTTCATTTCATTATTGCTTTAATCATTCTGTTTACTTTTCATTTAGTATCCTGTTTTAGTAGGTTTACATTCTGCATTTCATAATCATCATTAGGTTGTTAGTGACAAACATCCTTCATATTTGGCTTAACTTAGATGAGTATTCATATCCTGATTGCTTGCATCACACTCATTATGGTTTGACATCCTTTATGCTACAACTACATAAGGGTAATTGAAACACCTTGCATCCATCTCTATATTCATCATCATATCATATCATCCATCATCATCACCCATAGAGACCGAGTTTCATGTAGTAAAAGGCATACATCCCTCGCAGAATCCAGCTGAAATTAAATTTATGATGCCGAAGATCTGGAGGTTAGATGGAATAATCAACAGTCGAATCAATGAAGATGGTACAGTTCAGTTCTTTTTTAGGCAAGCTCATCACCTTAATACTGTTTATGAAGGAGGTCCTTGGACATACAAAGACTGGCTGGTTATAGTAGATAAGTGGACTAGAAGACATTTCCCAGATTATCTTCGAGTCATCAAATTCTGGGTTAAAATTCATAATATACCAGATGACTCCAGAAACAATAGAGCAATCACTGAAATTGGGGAAGTCTTAGGGCCAGTAGAAGAGGTTGTCATCCAAGAACCAAACAATAATCAAGCTGGAGAGGTCATGGTGCGTGTCAAGATAGATGCAAGTAGTAGAATAATCTTCACCCGTTTCTTTCGCTTTGAAGACAGAGAGAACCCATTCTCATACGCTTTACTTTTGATAAGCTCAGAAAATTCTGCTATACTTGCGGTAGCCTCTCTCATATTGCTGAAAACTGTTCATTTCAAGCACAGGAAATGGAAAACAACCTCCTTCCAGACACTGCAGAAGAAGTCATGGGTGATGCAGCTACTTCAAATTTCAACATTGGACCATCTGAGCAAACCCAACAGTTGGAGCATCAAGAAGAGCCCATGGATTTTGCAACGCGGGAAATACCACTGTCATCAATCCCTGTTGCAACAAGTGGCAGAGGCATTGAATGTAAGTCTGCTCCAGTAAGTGAAGACGAAGGAACATCCAACTCAAAAAGAAAAGTAGATGATCTTCTTACAGGAAAAGCTTCAGGGGAGGTGGTAACCCCGAAGCCACCAACCCCACCATGAGAATATTACACTGGAATTGTCAGGGTTTGAGGAACCCCCTAACAATTCCATATATGAAGGATATCAATAGAAAGTATAATGTTTATATCCTGTTCCTCGTAGAGACTAAGAATCAAGATACATATGTACAACAGCTTGGTAAAGACCTCCACTTTTCTCACCATTTTTTTATCTCCCCTAACGGTCTCAGTGGAGGACTAGCTATTTTTTGGCGGAATACGGTAAAGTGTGATTTTCTCTCATCTCCGACACTTTACCATACGGATATATATATCACCGATGGGCCAACTACTTTTTGGTTGACATATGTCTATGGAAATCCTGAGAGAAAACCAAGACAGCTACTTTGGAATGCAATGGAGAACATGGTGAAGAATGACATTTACCAAGGCAAGCCTAGGGTGGTATTAGGTGACTTCAATGAGATTGAAAACAATCTGGAAAAACATGGCGGGCCTGCAAAACCAGAATGGCAGTTTGTCAATTTCAGGAGAATGTTGAGTGCTTTTGGCCTTCATGAAATTAAAACCTATGGGGGTCCATTCACCTGGATAGGCAACAGAAGCACTGGTACTGTTAAATGTTAGCTGGATAGAGTGGTGGCAACAACGGACTGGAAAGAAAAATTCTCGAAAGCCATAGTGAAACTTTTTGAGTGGGTGGGATCAGATCATAAACCAATGATGCTTCAAACGGAGGATAACAAGTGGAAGGGCATCAAGTTATTTCGATATGACAACAGGTGGAAGAATAATCAAGAAGTCCACAGGGTTATTCAAAACACATGGAACCAGGAATGCCAGCAGTTACCACCACATCAATTCAATGAGGCGTTAATGAGAAGTAGGAATAGACTCTCTTGGTGGAAATCAGAGCAAAACCTCAATTCGTCTAAGAAGATCCAGCAATTGCGTTATGCCCTTCAAAAAGCATATGATTCCCATCCCCTAGATTTTAGTTATATTACAGAGCTAAAATTGAAGCTTCAACATGAATACATAATGGAGGAGGAATATTGGTGCACTAAAAGTCGAATACAGTGGATGCAAGCAGGAGATAAAAACACAAGATATTTTCATGAAAAAAAAAGCAAAGAAGAAGCCATAATCGAATCACTTCCATTCAAGATGCAAATGGTAACATCTACCAAACAGACGAAGAGATCAAGAGCTGATTAATTCATACTTCTCTGATATATACTCCTCTTCAGGCACTGAGCACCTTCACACCATTCTTCAACATCTCCAACCAAAGGTCTCTGAGTAGATGAATCAAAAGCTCACTACAATGGTCACAGAGAAAGAAATTTATGAAGCCTTATCAAATATGAATGTAGATAAAGCGCCAAGGCCTTATGGATTGAATGCGGGTTTCTACAAACACCACTGGAATACTATAAAACCAGGTGTGATTAAATTTATTACTCATTTCTTTAACACTGGTTATCTAGATCCACAGTTAAACCACACTCATATCTGCCTTATCCTAAAAGTCGAATCATCCACGCAAGTTAAAGATTTTAGACCGATTAGCTTATGTAATATATCATATAAGCTAATCTCTAAGATCTTGGCAGATAGACTTAAACCCTGGTTGCATACTTTGATATCTGAATTTCAATCTGCCTTTATACTTGGCCGATTAATCACAGATAACATCATTATCGCTCATGAGCTGCTGCATTCACTACGTACCAAAAAAATTAAAACTCCTTTTATGGCACTTAAGCTAGATATAGCTAAAGCTTTCGACAAAGTTGAATGGAATTACCTTGAAGCTATCCTGAAAAAGTTAGGTTTTGCAGATAAATGGTGCAATTGGGTGATGAAGTGTATCACAACAGTATCCTACTCAGTGCTTATTAATGGCTCCCCTTCAAAAAAGATCATACCACAAAGAGGATTGAGACAAGGTGATCCTCTTTCTCCTTACCTATACTTGTTGTGTACAGAAGGGCTATCATCACTTATTTCTACATCTGTTAAAGCAAACCATATACATGGCTTTAGAGCAAGCAGAAACGGACCCGCCATTTCTCATATGCTATTTGCTGATGATTCTCTTCTTTTTTGTAAAGCTGATGAAGAGGAATGTAACAAGCTTTTGGATCTCTTGAAAATTTACGCATCAGCATCAGGCCAACATGTCAACTTTCAGAAGTCGGCTATCCTCTTTGGTAAGAATATCCATCCAAATACTCAACAAAATATTAAGAATCTCACGGGAATTATCAAAGTTGGAGGCTTTGGGAAATATCTAGGATTACCAGAGGCAATTGGAAGAGATAAAAGTAATGTGTTCACCTATATATCTCAGAGACTGCAGAACAAGCTTAATAGCTGGTATTCCAAGTTTCTTTCACCTGGAGGAAAAGAAGTATTGATCAAAGTTGTTGCTACCGCCATACCTACTTATACAATGTCATGTTTTTTGCTACCTAAAAAAATTACTGCTCATCTTTCAGGGCAAATAAGAAAGTTTTGGTGGTCCGGAGTCAAAGATAAATATAAAATTCCTTGGGTTGCCTGGAGTAAGCTGACCAGGCTAAAGCAGTATGGAGGATTGGGTTTTAAAGACCTTCATCAGTTTAATGTTGCTTTGTTGGCAAAACAAGCTTGGAGGATGCTCAAAGAACCACAGTCTCTTCTTAGCAGAGTCCTTCAAGCAAAGTATTTTTCAAAATCTAAATTGATGGAGGCAAATTTGGGGCATCGTCCTAGCCACGCATGGAGAAGCATTCACCAAGGTATACAACTTATCAAGAAAGGTTTGAAGTGGAGAATAGGGGATGGTAATACTGTTAGGATATGGAGTGATCAATGGATTGACAATCCCCCTCGCCCAGCCAGAAGGTCACACCAACACCACCAAAATCTCAACTCTCTCAAAGTGGTAGACCTTATGAAACCAAACACATCACAATGGAGTTCAGAGAGGTTACATGAGTTAATACATCCAGAAGACATCAAATACATTCAAAGGATCAGGTCGAGCATCTCTAAGGTACCTGACACTCCAACTTGGATATTTACAAACAATGGGCACTACAGTGTAGGTCAGGTTACCACCAACTTACAAAAATAAGCTCAGACGTTGATCCACTGGTTAAAAAAGTTTGGAACTCTATAGGGTCTCTTCATACTCCGCCGAAGATCAAACACTTTTGGTGGCGAGCTCTCCATAACGCTCTCCCAGTAGCTGAGACATTATCTCAAAGATGCATCAAGGTTCTAAGAGATTGCAACCTTTGTGGCGAAGCACTTGAATCTATCACTCACCTTCTCTTCCAGTGCAGAGTAGCAAAAGAAATATGGGAACTTTCACCAATTCCGATTAACCCAGGTCAGCTTGATCCTAACTGTTCTCTCATTGAGTACATTCAAAAGTTGCTATCTCTTAAAAATGAAGGCTCTCTGAAAGAATATATTTTTCCGTTCATTGGCTGGAGAATTTGGAAAGCTCGTAATGATCTTCTTTATAATAACAAAAGATGGGCAATCCCAGATATTATAAATAAAGCTCTTATGGATTATAGATTATGGAGGGAGGCTAATAACGGTTTAAGGCTTCATGTAGATGCAACCACGGGGAAAGAAAAGAGTCATGTTTCAACTAATTGTGTTGGGTTAAACCAACCCTCGTCATTTTACTGTTATACAGATGGATCATGGCTTAACAATGAAAGTAAAGCTGGAATTGGATGGACTTTGCATTATGATCACGGCAAATGCATTCTAAAAGGATCTTCATCAATTGCACCCACAAATTCAGCTCTTGAAACCGAAGCTTTTGCACTTAGAGAAGCTCTCCTCCATATCAAGCGTCTTGACTACCATCCAGTAATATTTTGTGGAGACTCAAAGGTTATATATACCTACTTGGAAAAAGCTCAAAAACAAGACTGTCTCTTGGAAGATATAGCAGAAGTACAAGGATATTTAGAGGACATACTTGCTTTGAGTAGTAGCCTCCATCAGTTTAGATACGTTGGTAGAAAGTGCAATGCACTTGCAGATGTATTAGCAAAAGAGGTTAGAATCAAAAACTCTCCTCTGATTATCTCTTGGGTTTGTTAATGCTGTGTAACTGTTGTAAACATACTCTTAATAATATAAGAAATGTTGGCGGACAAAAAAAAAACTTTAAAAGTAAAAACTCACTTTTTTTTTTTGATAACTCACTTTTATCTCATGTTCAAATAATTACACATAATTTAATCATTATACTACAATTTCATATTGAAAGGCGTCTAAATCAAGGGTTTCTTCACCCGCTTTAAGTCAGGGTCGGCTGCCATCAAAATTCTTGTGTACTTTTCAGTGATACCATTTAATATAATTCTATTTTGACATGAGTCGTCTAGTGTGAATTTGTTTGATCTTCGATGCTACTAAATATTTGATATTTCTGTGACTATAATTTTTTTAATTTAGATAATATGTATATTTAACCAAACGTTAACTTTTTTTAGTTATTTGAAGTACAACAACAGCGATATTCGTAGTCATCATAATCGAGCATACATAAACCAGTAGTTTTATCTGTGAACTCAGGCGGTCCACATCGACTCTCACATTTTTCACTAAACTGGCATCGACCTCTATAAACACACTCTTCATGTCCGATTTGTTTTGTATTCAATACTGTTAATTGCCAAAAACAAATCAGTAATAATCATTTACTATATTTTTGGGAGAAATTATGTACTGTTTTATAAAAAAACTGTCTATCACTATGTGGGTGTTATAATGCATATTTATTGGAAATGGGTATAGAGGAAGATTAAAGTAAAAAAAAAAATATTATAAATAACTAAAACTGAGAAAAGAATTTTACAACACAACCAAAAAGTAAACCAATAGAAGAAAAGATATTTACTCTTTGATTGGGAAGTAATTAGCAGAAAATATATGATGAGAAAAATTGCAAGTTGAAACTTCGACAAAGGCATTTAGTTTAATTTCTTTTCTTTAATAATCAAATTATGTTTTTAATTGGGGGTGAAAATATCATGAGAAAATGATATATGTCTATATAAAGAAGTCAAGTCTTTTTGCCACAGAAAAGGAAGTCAAGTTTCTAATATAGAAATTACTTAAGGCGATCAAAGTTTCACACGAAAAAAAAGATATGATCAAACCATACATATAAACAAGTCAAGTCTTTTTACCATAAAAAAAAAAAAAAAAAAAAAGTCAAATTTCTAATATAGAAATTACTTATGTCGATCAAAGTTTCACTGGAAATAAATATTCGGTACAATTAGTAAAAACTTAAAAGGTACAAATTTAAAATTTCCCATAAAAAAAGATATGGTCAAAGTCAAACCTTCATCCACAGTGACACTTAACTTGATTTATTCAAGTAAAATAAAAAACAGAAACATTTCTTTAGAGAAGGGGGGGGGGGGGTGGTAATTTGAGTTATGCAAATATAAAATTTAAATTTCTTTGGAAAGCATAAGTTATTAAAATTAGATTTGCTATTTGGTCGGAAATCAGAAGAAAGAAAGAATATATCTAATTTAGTCGTTGTGACACGGGGAAAAAAACAAAATTTGTCAATCCGCTTCGTTGAAATGATAGAGATGAATAGGCTCGATAGGTTCCTTTTAAAACCCTGGATATGTTGCAACTTTGTGTGAATGTGTGATGTATTACCAAGTTTGCTACTAGGTTACTAAAAAATTATTAGAATACGTTTTCTTTACTAAATGTTAAATACAATATTACATAATCTTCTCATGTATGATGTATGCTAAAATCCTTTTTAAAAAGTTAAAGTAAGTTCACAAAGTTTAAAATATCAGTAGTTAAATATATCATTAGGGCGTAACTCAGGTTCACCCCTAGTCAATCAATAATGCGAAGTGTCCCTTGTCTACTAGGCTCGTTGCTGCTCAGAATCTAACACATGGACATGTGTCATGTCATGTGGAACGTGTTCATGTTTATAACTTTATAGGCATTTTCATAATCAAATTAAATAGAAACGTCGAAAATTTGAGAAAAGTATATGACCAAATTTTAACGAAACAATGTATCTCAACCACTAAAGGACAAAAACAAAAGAAAAAAAACCCCAAAACCCTTAATAATGTATGTCATGTGTATAATGTTAAACTAAAAATCTCCATTGTTAATTAGTTAGTTGATTCGAATGCTTAGTGATGAGGTCTGAAAATACATAACCACCACCTCCACCTATTGCAGCGGTTAATAGGTGAGAGCTTCTTGGGAACATCCGGCAAAGTAACGTTTTCCGTTGATGGTTGCACCGTGACTCGAAGCTTAATCCCAGCCTGACAAAGACCTGTCTTTAAGCTAACAAAATAATGCACTCCTGCCTTAGTGAGCTTAACGAGATCGTGTCCCGTCTTGTACACAGCTACGGTAGAATTTTGTTCACAGGATCTGAACTCAAGATCATCGCTGATTTCTCTAACGTCATTGAGGTTCTTGTTGTATTCGAAAAAGAGAGTATCTCCAACACGAAATTGTTCATCTTTACTCCACTTGTAATATTAGTAATTGTTGTAGACGCTCTATCCTTTGGAATCACCGACCTTGTAGATCCTTCCTATCTTGCTCCGTGGTGGTGGTGGAGAAATAGGACGTGTTGGTTCATGGTTCTTGCTCGGTGGTGGTGGTGGTGGAGGAATCTGACGTGACGATCCATGGTTCTTGCTCGGTGGTGGTAGAGGAATCCGACGTGACGGTTCATGTGTCTTCCTCCATGGTGGTGGTGGTGGAAGAATCCGCCGTGACTGTTCATGGACAATAAGAACGTCGTGTTTAAGTCCGTTAACGTGTGTTACTTGAAAATCAAGCAAGATCTTCTCGGATCTCTGAAGTTCGTATATTCTAGAGGGATCAAGATATTCTTGTAGATATGTTGTTATCTTGTTAAGATCTTGTATGAAGAGTATATAATGTAACATTTCTCTACAATGAATGACAACACAAATTTAAGAACCTAAACCCTACTTTACATGGTATCAGAGCCTAAAAGAAAAACAGAAAAATGTCTGAGAAATATGTCAAAACGGAGTCATCTAAAACGGTGACGGTGGCGTATCAGCTGGCGGCCAACGGGAATCCTGGAGCCATCATCGCTCAGGTTCAGTTTAATGGTGACAACTTTGATGAATGGGCTCAAGCGGTGCGGACTGCAGTGGGAGTCAAGAAAAAGTTTGTATTCATAGACGGAAACGTGACGGAACCAAACAAGGAAGACGCTGAATACGAAGATTGGATCTTTGCAAAGTCGATGGTGTCTTTGTGGATTCTCAACAGAGTGGAACTAAAGGTGCGGAAAACGCTGGCCAATAAGGAGGATCCGGTGGAGCTGTGGAAGGAGATCAAGGATCGGTTCTCTGAAGGGAACTGTCCACGGATTCAAGAGATTAAGGCAGCGCTTGCCTTCTGTCGTCAAGGCAACATGACGGTGATTGATTACTATGGAAAGTTACAGGCCTTGTGGGAAGATCTAAGTAACTGTGAACCGACGTTGGCGTGCAAGTGCGGAGGGTGCAGTTGCAACATCCACATGGAGATTGAAAAGAAGAAAGAAGAGGATCAAATTCATTATTTTCTGCTTGGTCTCGATGATGCAATGTTTGGAGGAGTTCGTACTTCCATCATAAGTACGGATCCCCTTCCAAGCATGAATCAAGTGTACTCAAAAGTGAAGTCTGTTGAACAAATCAACACTGTTATGCGAGGAAGAGAACAACAGACTTCACAAATGGCCTTTGCTACTCGGAGTGGCAACATTGTGGCTGACCATGAAGACAAATCACGGCTGCTGTGCACTGCTTGTAAGAAAACAGGACACATGGCAGAAACATGCTTCCAAGTCATTGGATATCCACCATGGTGGGGTGACCGGTCTCGACAAGGTAGACGTGGTGCAGGTCGAGGAGGAGGAGGACGAGGGCGCATAATGATTCGCGCAAATGCTGTCGTTGTTCACAATGAAGGTGAATCAAGTGCTGAAGCTCAAAGACAAGGATATGTCGGTCTGAGCAAAGAACAGTGGGGAACTTTAGTCAAGTTTCTCAATGAGAAACAGGGGACAAAACCACGTCTGAATGACTGGGTGCTTGATACAGGAGCCTCGAATCATATGATGGGGTTTAGTGAGTTACTCTTTGATCAAAAGTATATGTTGCCTTGTTCAATTGGTTTGCCAAATGGAAGTCAGAGTTTGTCAAAGGAAAACGGAACAGTGGTTTTTTTATGTTGACTTTGAGTTGCATAACGTGTTGTTTGTACCAGATTTACGTTGCAGTTTGATCTCCGTCACTCAGCTCATCGCGGACTTAGACATAGTTATGCAGAATGCTAACAAAGGTTGTGTACTTCAGGACCGTTCAACGAGGAGCCTGACTGGAGCGGGAGAACTTAGAGATGGGCTGTACTTCTTTCGTCGCTTACCTACTGTTTGAGCTTTTCATTTGAATAAAGACGGTGTCGATGATATGTGGCATCAACGGATTGGTCATCCGTTTAATGGTGTTTTAGATTTGCTTTCTGTTGTTGGTAGAAGGAGTAGTGATTTTTCAGTTTGTGAAATTTTTGTAAAAGCAAATAATTGTTGACGACTTCTCAAAAGGAGTATGGGTGTACTTGCTTCGAGAAAAAACACAAGTAAAGCAAACGTTGAAAGACTTCATTGCATTAGTGTTGAACCAGTTTGGGAAGAACATAAAAATTATCAGAAGTGACAATGGTACTGAATTCAATAGCCTCACTAATGAATTCAAAGAGCGAGGAATCATACATCAAACATCTTGTGTTGGAACGCCACAACAGAATGGGAGAGTGGAACGAAAGCATCGCCATATTTTGAATGTTGCAAGAGGGTTGTTGTTTCATTCCTCACTTCCTAACAAGTTTTGGGGCGAAAGTGTTTTGACAACGTCTTACTTAATCAATCACACTCTATCTCGAGTATTGAAAGGTAAAACTCCTTTATGAGCTCATCAATGGAACTTCGCCATCTTATGATCATTTGAGAGTCCTTGGGTGTTTGGCGTTTTCACATAAACAAAGAAGAGAAGGAGATAAGTTTGAAGCAAGAAGCAGGGTTGGATATCCTTTTGGAAAAAAGGGTTGGAACATGTATGATGTAGATACAGAGGAAGTGTTTGTGTCAAGAGATGTAGTTTTTGTTGAAATTTTTTTTTTGATGAGTTCTGGTGAATTCAGAGGTGAACAGATGTTGAATGATGCGTTTGATTTTGGTGAAGGGAATTGTCAAAGAAGTTGCTCACGAGGCAAGAAACACAATCGAAGAAACAGAACAAATACTCAATGATGCGATTAACACTAGATTCGATGAGATGATCGCTGACAGTGAGGCTTTATCTCGAACAGAAGATGAACGTGTTGCAGAAGGTAGTCTTTCAGCAACAAATGATGAAGACATTGATGTTGCAGAAGAAATCGAACACCATGAACTGTCTCCTGTTGAGGAGTACGGACCGGGTAAGCGTCCTAAAGTACTGCCAGCTCGACTGAAAGAGTACATTTTGCAGGTTGTTTGTGATACAAAACCAGCTGCAGGCGAGTCCAGTGAAGGGATTGAGTATCCAATATCCAAGTACATAGACTGCAGTCAGTTTTTGCCTAAGTATCGGTCTTTTATGGCAGCTATCATTGCGGAAACAGAGCCTACTACGTTTCGTGATGTTGTAGCCTACAAAGAGTGGTGTGAGGCTATGCAAAAAGAGATCAATGCTCTTGAAACAAACCAAACCTGGATTGTGACAATGTTGCCACCAGGGAAGAAAGCTATTGGCTGCAAGTGGATATGCAAGCTCAAGTATCGAGCTGATGGAACCTTGGAGAGACACAAAGCGCGTCTTGTGGTGTTGGGGAACAATAAAAAAGAAGGGGTGGATTATGATGAAACGTTTGCTCATGTAGTCAATATGACTACGGTACGCACGTTTCTTGAAGTTGCAGCAGCAAAAATTTGGGAACTACATCAATTGGATGTCAATAATGCCTTTTTGCATCGAGACTTAGAGGAAGAGGTTTATATGAAGCTTCCACCTGGGTTCCGCAATGGTGAACATAGAAACTTCGTTTTATTTGCTGATGAATTCACTGTATGGATTGAAGCAAGCTCCATGATGCTTGTTTGCTAAGTTGAAAAGAGTGCTTACAAAGTATGGTTTCACAAAACTCGGGCTGATTATTCAATGTTTCACTTGCGGCAAGGAGCGTCTGAGATATACATTCTGGTGTATGTAGATGATCTTATAATTAGTGGTAATGATACAACGGGGATTGCAAAATTTAAATGGTACTTAGGAGAATGCTTTCACATGAAAGACTTGGGGTCTTTAAAGGACTTCTTAGGGATTGAGGTGGCACGGAACAACGACGGAATTTTTCTGTGTCAAAGAAAATACACACTGGATATTATCAGTGAGGTGGGATATCTCGGTTCACAACCTATATCTCACCCTGTTGCTTTTCCCATTGAACAACAACACAAACTTGCTCTCTCCGATGGTCCGCTCTTGGAAGAACCAGAAAGGTATCGACAGTCGGCTATGTGACCAGATTTAACCTATGTGGTTCACATTTTGTCTCAGTTTATGCAGAATCGTCAAACAGACCATTGGAACTGTGCGTTACGTGTGGTGCGTTACTTGAAGGGAACACCGGGACAAGGTGTGTTGTTGAGTTCTAAAGGTGATTTGAAGTTGTATGATTGGTGTGACTCTGATTGGGGTGATGTCCTCTGTCCAGGCGGTCTGTAAGTGGCTGGTTTATCACTAGGTTCCTCTCCAACTTCTTGGAAAGCTAAAAAACAAAAGGTCGCAGGTCGTTCCTCCGCAGAAGCAGAATATCGGTGTATGACACTTACTGTTAAAGAGCTGGAGTGGCTACGTCATCTACTAGCGGACTTTGGAGTATCTCAACAGGATCCAACAGAGTTGAATTATGACAATCAAGCAGTTTTGTACATTGCCGCCAATCCAGTGTTTCATGAGCGAACTAAAGGCGTAGAGATCGATTGTCATAATGTCTGTGATGCTATTCAAGCTAGAGCAATACGAACACGGAAGATGCACACAAAGGAGCAGCTTGCTGATGTGTTTACTAAAGCCCTTGGTCGTCAAGAGTTTGAAAACATAGTGGCCAAGTTGGGCATTTGGAATCCGCACGCTCAACTTCAGGGGGTGTTAATGTGTGTTACTTGAAGATCAAGCAAGATCTTCTCGGATCTCTGAAGTTCGTATATTCTAGAGGGATCAAAATATTCTTGTAGATATGTTGTTATCTTCTTAAGATCTCGTATGAAGAGTATATAATGTAACCTTTATCTACGATGAATGATAACACAAATTTGAGAGCCTGAACCCTACTTTACACCGAAACGCATTGAATATGATTTGAGGTGATGAAGTAATAATGTCCTGGTCCCTTGAAGGTTACCACATCGTGTCTAGTGTTGTAAACAACTTTAGGAGAGGGCGAATCGCATGAATCATACACTAAAGCGCTGGAAACTTGAGCGAGGTCATTGACGTTCTGATCGTATTCGAAGACGAGGGAATTTCCCACGTGGAATTGCTTATGGTCAGCCTGACTAGTCACAGTCCATCCAAAGTTACCACCGACTTTGTATGTTTTAGCCGAGGTGCAACTAAAGAGAAACATGATCACGAGCACGAAGCCAAAGATCTTATTGGTGACCATGATTTGGGTCGTATGTGTTAGGTGTTTAAACTTTTTAGTAACCGATGCTCTGTTTGTGATTGTTTGTTTGCAGAAGAAAAAAGAGAAGCAGAGAGAGAGACGACACGCGGATTACAAGTTCCCAAAGCAAAGCACCGGCTAAGGTACGTCTTGGTGAGCTAACTGACCAGCTCACAAGGTCTCATAGAACGTTTTTAATCTGAGTACAAGAGACAGGAAAGATTGAACACCATAGAGAGCCTATACAACCGAGCTTAGGAGATAAGTTCTCTCTTACTCTCAAGACACTCTCTAGATCTAACCCGTTTGCTACTCACATTCTTTTTCTTGTTGTTGGCTGCTTCTCCACAGCTCACTCCTTTTATACCCTGAAGGAGACACCTCTGACAGCTCACCTAAACCTAGGTGAATCGAAAACCTTATCATTTTGCCAGCAATACCATGAACCCGTACACTGCAAAACACGACAAAGACTCTGTGCTAACTAGAGATTACCGTTGCCAACTTCGAATCCGTAGTGGGCATGTCTTCTTAACTGCTCGGCCCATTATCCTCAATTATGGTCCATTAAGGAATTGGAACGACACTTCACATTCTCCACCTCGATTCACTTCCGACAACCCGAAAGAGATTGACCTTCTTCTTGTCGTTTTCCTTTCCTGTTCCGACTGAACCGCCGGAACCCTAGCTCATTCTGAGCTAGCTTCAGTTCCGAAGAACCTTCAAATCACTTCTCCCATCCTCGAACTTCTTCACCGGCAAAGGTTTAGTGAGGATCTCAGCTGGATTGATCTTAGTATCAATCTTGGTCACGATCACATCTCCTTCTGTGATCACATCCTGAATGAAGTGATAACGAGTCTGGATGTGCTTTGTCCTCTCATGGAAGACGCTGTTCTTGGCTAAACATATGGCGCTTTGTGAGTCACAGAAGATCTCAGCAGTCTCCTGAGGAAAACCCAACTCACTGGTAATTCTCTTAAGCCATAAGGCTTCCTTTGTAGCCTATGCTAAAGCCATGTACTCTGCCTCTGTTGATGACACGACGACTATCTTTTGCAGGCCTGAATGCCAACTGACCGTGTTTCCTCCGACTTGGAAAGCATAACCGGTAATTGATCTCCTTCGATCCAGGTCAGTAGCGTAATCGCTATCACAAAACCCTGTAACTTCAAAAGTATCAGATTTCTTGAATGTTAACCGACACTTTGAACTTCCACTTAAATACCTTAATATCCAAATGACTGCTTCCCAATGTTTTGTGTTAGGAGAGCTTATGAAACGACTCACAAGGCCCACAGCGTGAGCAATGTCTGGTCGGGTCCCAACCATTGCGTACATGATACTCCCGACTGCACTTGAGTAAGGTTTGTCTCTCATCTGTAACTCCATTTCAGTTCTGCCTTCGGTAGGAGTACTAGATAGTTTGAAATGACACCCCGTGGGTGTTTGAACTAATTCCGACTCAGTAATGCCAAACCTCTTAGGAGCTTCTCAATGTAATTATCTTGAGATAGTATCAGTGTTCCTTTCTTACAGTCTCTGATAATATCCATTCCTAGAATCCTTCTTGCTGGCCCCAAATCTTTCATTTAAAATTCTTTGCTCAACATTACCTTCACCTTCTCAACCTCTGTCATATCCTTAGCCGCCACTAGCATGTCATCTACATAGAGAAGTAGGTAGACATACTTCCCCTCATCGTAACACTTGAAGTATACACATGATCATATTCACTCCTTGTAAACTTCTTCTCCTTCATAAATGTATCAAACCTCCTATTCCACTGCCTTGGAGATTGCTTGAGACCGTAAAGGGATTTATGGAGCAAACATACCTTGTTTCCCTGCTGATAACCCTTAGGTTGATCCATGAGTATCCGTTCTTCAAGATGTCCATGCAAGAAGGCTGTCTTCACATCTAGTTGTTCGAGCTCTAGATCATTTTGGACAACAATCGATAGCATTAGTATGATGGTGGTATGCTTCACTACTGGTGAGAAAACCTCGTTGTAGTCGATCCCTTCAACTTGCGCATAGCCCTTTGCCACCAATCTGGCCTTAAATCTTGGTTCCTCAACTCCTCCTATTCCTGGTTTGAGCTTGAACACCCACTTACACCCAATTACTTTCTGTCCTTCTGATCTCTCAATCAGTTTCCAAGTCTGATTCTTATCTTGTGACGCTATTTCCTCATCTGATGCACCATTCCATTCTTCACCATGTTTACTACTCATAGCCTCTAGGAAAGTCTTTGGCTCTTCAATCTCTATCAATTCAGCCATAGTTAGTGCATAAGCTGCGACATCACAGACATCAAATATACTTGGTGGCTTGATGGTTTTTCTTTCTCTATCCCTTGTTAAGAGATAGTTTTCAAGGTCAGATGATGATCCTTTTGTCTCAGGTTCACGACCTGATTCCTTTTCAGCTTCTGGTTCTTGATGAGCTCCACCTCCAGCTGAGGACCCACTCTGATCCTTTGATAACTCATTTCTTTGGATTTCTCCTTGTAAATCAACACTAACCCTCTCCGGTCTGCTAGTAGTTGACTTTACCAAGTCTTTGTAGAGATTATCTTCCCAAAATGTGACATCTCGACTTATGACACACTTCCTCTCTTCTTGACTCCAGATTTTGTAACCTTTGACTCCTTGTGGGTATCCCATGAATATTCCCTTCTTAGCTCTAGGCTTAAGTTTTCATTGATCAACATGGTAGAACACCAAACATCCAAATCTCTTCATGTGTTCATAATCTGGTTTCGATCATGACCAGATTTGCTCCGGCACTTCAAAGTTTAGAGGAGTGGATGGTGTCCTATTTATCATATACACCACTGTCGACGTTGCCTCTGCCCAAAACGTTTCACTCAGTCTTGTTTCACTTAATAGACTCCTGACTTTCTCCAGTACTGTTCGGTTCAATCTCTCAACTACTCCATTCTGCTGAGGGTGTATGGACACGTCTTGTGTCGCATGATTCCATGAGTTTTGCAGTGGTCGTCGAATACCTTGTTACAATATTCTAGACCATTCTCTGTTCTTAGCGTCATAAGCTTCTTCCCACTCTGGTTCTCAACATACGCCTTCCACTCAACGAACTTGCTGAAAGCTTCATCCTTTGTCTTAAGAAAATACACCCAACCTTTCTTGAGAAGTCATCTACAAATGAAACGTAGTAATGACACTTTGATAGGCTTGGAGTTACATTTGGAGATCCCCACAAGTCTGAGTGAACATACTCCAGCTTCTCCTTTGATGTATGTTTCCCCGTTTTGTAAGGAGGGGTTATTGGATCCTTGATTTTAATGGATTTGAAGATTTGAAAATCCACATGGAATCCATGGATTTTAAAATCAAATAATATTGATTTGAAAATCAAATAATGTGGATTTGAAAGTCAAAGAAAGTGGATTTGAAAATCCTAGAGAATAGAATTCAAAAGTTATAAAAGAAATAAAACTTATAAAAATAATCTCTCATGTAGCATTCTCAAGTGAATCAGTCCACATGTTTGATGCTATTGTCTCTCTCCACTCATTGACATATTCTCTTTGTTGTTTTTGGGTTGTAAGTACTTCAGCATTATCATCATCATTAATTTCTTCGACAACTTCTTCTGCACTCTCGATTTCTTCTGGAAAAATATCCGTTCGACAAAACTTTCGCAGAAAATTATGTAAACCAACACATGCAATTACAATCTCTGTTTGTGTCTTATAAGGAAAAGGAGGTGCGTGCTTAAAGATTGCAAATCGAGATTTGAAAATACCAAATATTCTTTCAACCACGTTCCTTAGGGATGCATGACGATGGTTAAACAACTCTTTTGCATTTGCTGGTTGTGAATTTTGACCAGAAAATTCTTGTAGATGATATCTGACACCACGATAAGGAGCTAAAAAGTTTCGACGATTTGGAAATCCACAATCTACTACATAAAACTTTCCTGAAGTACAATAAGAATATACAATCACTTGTCATGTTAAGAAAACATATTTACAATAGGAAGACATGTACATACCTTCTGGAACTGGTAGTCGATTAGTGTTCCTTGTCAAAGCATCATTTAATACTTTTGAGTCATGAGCTGAACCTTCTCATCCACTAAGCACATACATGAATTCAAGATCAAAATTACAAGCAGCCAACACATTTTGCGATATATCACCTTTTCTGTTACGAAAAGAAGGCGCTTTTTTTGTTGGTACCATTGCAAGGATATGTGTACCATCAATAGCTCCAACACAATTCTAAATAAAAAAAAATATAAAGTTATATTCTATGAAAGATAATGAAAAAAGCAAAAACATAATTATATGAAAAATATATCTTAAAATACGGATAAAATCTTGTACTTTCTCTAATTTTTGTAGGCACTGTAATCTCAGGCTTAGCCATTAAACTTGGAGTAATTTGATTTAGTGCCCGTAAAACTTTGTGAAAGTTTACACTTGTTGCAAACGATGACCTATTAAAAGTGTCTTTGGTACGACAATACCTTCAATTTTGGTCAACTGTAAGAAGAAAAGTTGCAACAATTTCTTCAACACTAATATATTTTGTATCACATAGATCTGTATGCTCTCGGATATGAACACATAGCTTTAGAAAAGTCTCGTGATACATTCGATACAACTGTTTAAAATCCGAAGGCTTTTTCTTTTGCATATTTTCTATATATATTTCACCTTCTCTTGTGATCGCACGTCGAATAGAATATTGCAATCGAGGTCGTTGGTATTTTCTCAAATATAGCATTTGAATGAAAATCAAGAGCACCAAAAATATAATATCACTATCTAACTCGTCATCATGTAATGCATCTTTTTCTCTTTCATCATGGACTTCTTGATACATGTTTGATGTACACCTGTGACAAAAAAAAAGGTTGAAAGAATAATTAACAGAAAACTAATAAGTTAGAAAAGACGCATTACTTTATGGATGGTGCTCTTTCTTCGTGTAGCTTCCCGAGGAAATCGAGGATATGAACGGTGCCGTAGTGCGAAAGTAACAGTTTGTTCATATAGTTATGGATTTTTTATTTTATGTACATTTTTATTTTATGTAAGTTTTACGTTTTACAAAGGCACATAACTTTTTGTTTTATGTACATTTTACATTTTTCAAAGATACGAATATTCATAGAGAAAGTGTATATTACGATGTAAGTTAAAAAAGTGTAAGATTTCCAAATTTTTAATCAAAGATCCAGTGGTGATATATTACGAATTTTTTTGTGAGTCAAGAAATTGTAATATTTCTAATTTTGTAACTAAAAATATTTGTCAAATCACCAATTTTTCATATGAAATATATGGTAAAGAAAAACATTATATATTATTGGATCACCATCGATACTTCTTCATTATTATAAGAAAGAGTTGGAGCACCTACGTCTCGACCATATTGTTCTTAACTTAGTTTGTAAGTGTATTTGTTAACTTTTTAGTTTTTAGATTACTTATTCTTTTAAATTTTGTTGTAGTGCATGCTCACTTACGTCTCGACCGTTCGTTGCTTGATTCTTTTTAATTATCATGTTATTTACTTGCAAGAAAAGATTTACGAGTTATGTGTTTTTTGTGTCACAAGTGTAGCACAAAACTTTAACCCAAAAAAAACAATGAGTGAATCACAAGAAGATCGAGAAAAAAATCTTTATCTTCCATGGACTCCACAAGAGACAAGAATGTTAATAGAATTACTATTAGACGGTGTTGTTGCGGGTTGGCGTGATTCAAGTGGTGTATTTAGCAAGTTTACAGTGGAAAGAAAAATACTGCCTAAACAGAATGAAGACCTTGAAGGCAAAATACAATAGTGGTCTTGATCTTCTTCGTTGCAGCTCCGGGTTTGGATGGGATCCAAGCACAAAAAGGTTTACGGCTTCAGCTGAGGTGTGGGCTAATTATGTAAAGGTAAACTATATAAACTTCAAAAGAATATGGAAGGTTGTATCAATTTTATAATTATTTGGATTTATTTATGGTGAAAATTTTAAGATAATAAGCAAATAAACTTTGAAATTTGTAATTATGCTAAATTATTTTTTATTTTTATTTAGGGGCATCCGAATTTCAAAAAATTCCAAAATGAAACATTTGAAGAATTTGATGATCTCAAAATCATATTTGAGGACAACGTAGCAACCGATGGAAATGCTATTGGATTAGGTGATGGTACGGATGCTCAAACAAGTAGAACTGCAGGAACAAAGCAAACAAGTTCTACTGAAGATTTTTCTATGGATGTTGAGGAAGACCATGAAACACCTTTGTCTTTTGTATGCAGCAATGCAAGGGGCTCTCTAGACAAATTACCTTTAAGAAAGAAGCATAGAAGCAATACTAACAATGTAAGTGAACCATCAAGTCAATCTGAAGGTTCAACAGATGTCCATGCTGAGATGAATCTATTGACAACAGTAACTCATAAACTCTTCGATCTAATACAAGAAAGAGAAACAAGAAAACAAAGAGAAGCTGAACAAAGAGAGGTCGAAAAGAAAAGAAATAATGTCAGGGAAGCTATCAAAGAAGTTCCTAATTTGGAAGAAAACGTTCGTTACGATGCAGTCAAAGTGATTCACCAATTAGGAATAAAAGAAGTCTTTGTTAGCATGTCCACTGATGAGCGTTATGGTTGGATTAAGCGTAACGTGATGGAGTGCTAATTATTATTAGGGAAACACCCTTTATGCTTTCTCTTTATAAGTTGAATTATTTTTATTAGGTGCTTCATGATTTTTTGTCTTCTAATATCGTTGGTTTGCTATTACATATTGTTATGTCCGATATTATAGGTTGAATTATTTCTCATTCTTTATCATGTCCGATATTTACGTATTGTTATGTTCGTGCATGAACACCCTTTATGCTTTTTATTATTATCATGTCATTCTTTCTTTCATGATCTTTTGTCTTCTAGTAAGTTTGCTATTACGTTAGTTTTTTTTTTCCAAATGCACCCAAATAACTAGGTGGAGACCAAGGATTTCAATCTCTATATTTATAAGTAAAACATATTTTCAAATCCATCCAAATCCAATATGAAATCAAATCCATACTCAAATATTTAATAATGAATAAGGGGTGATTTTAATTAGGATTTAGAATTCATAGATCCAATAACACATAATTTTAGTAAAGATTTTAAAATGAATGATTGAATAACACATGATTTAACTTGGATTTCTAAATCCATTAAAATCAATGATCCAATAACCCCCCCTAAGATTGCTTGTGGAACTTCCCGAGAACACAATGTTCACATTCCCTTAGCTCTGAGATGTTGTCCAAACTGATCAGCTCCTTCTTAGCTAACTGTTGCAAACCTTTTGTACTCATGTCCCAACCTGCTATGCCAAAGCATGGCTTGATCTCCAACTTCGACTCCTGAGTTTGCTTGCTCGATTACTGCTTCACCATCAAGAATATAGAGTGTATCCTTATAGTCACCTGCCAGAGCCTCTGTATCCTCACTGAAAACTTTTAGTCTGGAATTCCTTGACAGAAACCAACAGCCTTGTGCTTCCAATTGACCGAGAGATATCAGATTTCTTTTGGCGGTAGGTGAATATCTGACCTTTGTTAATATCATAACCGAATTGTCGTGATTGACAATCTTTACTTTCCCTATAGCCGTAATCTCGTAGTAAGAATCATTTCCCATCAATATCTTTCCTCCGTTTATCTCCTCAAGATCAAACATAAGATCTTTTCTGCAGGTTAAATGATACGAGCAACCCGAATCGAGTATCCATCATTTTCTTACTAGTGTTTCTGAGGCTGTCAACATCATCGGTTCAAAACCAATAGCTTGTCCAACACCAGCTTCTCTCTGGCCCTTCTTTGGACAATCTTTCTTGAAATGTCCTTCAGCTCCGCAAATCCAACAAGTCTTCTTCGCTTTTGGCTTTTCCTTTTCTTTGCCTTTACCCTGCTGTTTAGCTTTAGGATTTGCTTTCTTCTCAAACTTGGGCTTTTGTTGTACAAAGAGACCTTCACCTCCTGTCTTTGTCAAATAATTGCCCTTTTGCTTCAACTCCGTTTCGAGAGAGTAGGCTGACTGAACGATCTCCTTCAGAGTGGTCGTTTCTTTTCCTCCTCTGTACTTGAGAGTATGAACTAGTTGAGCGAAGTTTGATGGTAGACTGTTTAGGAGGATAACAGACTGATCCTCATCACTCAACTCCACCTCAAGACAAGCTAGGTCTGAGACAAGTTTGTTGAATACATCCAAATTCTTGTCCAGATTCTTGTTTTCCTCCATCCTGAAACTATAGAATCGTTGTTTAAGATAGAATCGGTTTGGCAGAGACTTGTCTTGGTATTGAGATTCCAACGTATCCCACATTTCTTGTGCAGTCTTGTTCTTCATAATCTTTCTCAGTACCATGTCAGTCACGCTCATGCCGATTAGGTTCCTGACTCTTCTATCTTTAGCCTTCCACTTAAGGTCTGACTCATCTTCTTTCTTCGTTTCAGATGAAGGTATATCATCAATCTTCAAGACTGACAATAGGCCGAGCAGTTCTAGCTGACCTAACACCCTGTGCTTCCATATTGAGAAATCACCTTCCCCATCAAACTTTTCAACCTCGAACTTAGCTTGAGTAGGTTCCATTTACTCTATCCTTACTAGATCTGATTAGAACCTAGCTTGGTAACCCAACCGGAAGAGCTTCTTTTCAGACAACGGACCCTAAACCGACTTAAAGAAACAATACCCAGATATGCAACTAGATTCCACAACCGTAAACCTTTCAGAATAGCACAGACTACCTAAACTCAGAAACCAAGTAAGAACCTTTTACCTGCTGAATCTAGATCTTCGGATTCCTTGTGAAAACTTTAGCCTGAGAAGAGAAAACCACCACCTTTGTAACCTTCAACCTTGCTCTGATACTACTTGTTAGGTGTTTAAACTTTTTAGTAATTGATGCTTTGTTTGTGATTGTTTGTTTGCAGAAGAAGAAAAAGAACCAGAGAGAGAGACGACACGCGGATTACAAGTTCCCAAAGCCAAACACCGGCTAAGGTACGTCTTGGTGAGCTAACTGACCAGCTCACAAGGTCTCATAGAACGTTTATAATCTGAGTACAAGAGACATGAAAGATTGAACACCTTAGAGAGCCTATACAACCGAGCTAAGGAGATAAGTTCTCTCTTACTCTCAAGGCACTCTCTAGATCTAACCCGCTTGCTACTTACGTTCTTTTTCTTGTTGTTGGCTGCTTCTCCACAGCTCACTCCTTTTATACCCTGAAGGAGACACCTCTGACAGCTCACCTAAACCTAGGTGAATCGAAAATCTTATCCTTTTGCCAGTAATACCATGAACCCGTACACTGCAAAACTGTGCTGACTAGAGATTACCGTTGCCAACTTCGAATCCGTAGTGGGTCTGTCTTCTTAAGTGCTCGGCGCATTATCCTCAATTATGGTCCATTAAGGAATTGGATCGACACTTCACAGTATGGATCGAAGAAGATGAAGAAAAGATGATTAGATAACTCTAAACTTAGCACGCTGAAAGAGAGAGAAGTATGGATGAATGTGTTGGTGAAAAAAGAAGTCACGTATCTATTTATATAGTTTCACGATCCCTAATCATAATCCTTGTCTTATTTGGATTAAGTTTACTTTATTTGCTTTTCTCTAGATGAATCGAAGTTCTAAGTTTTTTTTTCTTTTCTGGTTTATACATAATATGTTGTTTCTTTAGATTCACCCTTTTACAATCCTTTTCTGATAAGGTTTTTATTTTATTTTCGTGTTTCTAATATAATGGTGGAAGTTGTTATCTTATTGTAGAAACTACTCAAGGGCTCATTTATAAATTATATACTTTAATTAATTTGAATATTCGGTGATAATAGTATTTATAAAATGACTAGGAGAGTTACTCACATCCTTGTGTGGCCAAATACTGATTATAAACAATAATTTTAAAATTTGATTTTTATTTTGTTATTTTTTTTTAGATTTAGTAGTAGTTTTATATATTTTTTTAAACATGTATGATAGTCATCAAAATATTTTAGTCTTGTAAAGAAACAAACTATAGTAAAAAATGTCAAAGCATATAATGAAGCCTCAAAATATTTTATTATTTTTTTTAAGGCCAATTGACAGGTTTTTTAAAAACTTTAATATACTACTTTAACATCTTAAATTTCATTTGATCTTTCGATATTTTAAAAAGTCTACACTTCCTTTTTTATATATAAATAACATATATAATTTGGTAACGTCCAACAAATTATATTGATTGTAAGTTGTAATACTCTCACAAATGGCACAAAAATAATTTTAACTTCCAAATTTAACACATCATCTCTAAAGTTATAATATAGCATTATAGGTCAAAATTAAACTTTCAAAAATTAAACTCTAAACTCTAAATACTTAACATTACCCCTCTAAAATATACTTTAAATGTAAAGTAGAGAACCCAAACCAAAAAAAAATCTAAACATATTAAAATTCTGTAAATAGTGCTAATTTTGTAAGTTTCAAAATTAAACCATAAACTATAAATATTAAACCCTATGAGATTTCTTCGAGATCACAGAAGATTGTGCCATATCTTTAAATTAAATTGATATGTGTAGTATATCCTCCTGAGTTCTTTATTTCCTTCTTTCAAAGTCAACATTCATAATTATCTATAAAAATTTAATATTTTAAAAAAAAAGAAATTTTTTCGAAACAAATATTTACAATAGATTCTAATATCTATTTTCCATTTTTTAAATAAAAATAAAAGGAATATGAATATTTGATTTCCGATTTTTCTGATTTTCGATTTTTAAAAAGTATTATTTTAAAAAGTGAAAGAAAAATTATTCTGTATATCATTTTTAAAATTAGGAATTTTCTCAAAAAAAAAATATCCGCAATATATTCTACTATTTATCTTCTATTACTTTTAAATTTTAATAAACAAAAGGGGAAATTTTAGAATTTTTTTATATAGTGTATATCCTTCTAAAACAATTTCAAATAAACAATACTTGTAAGTTGTTTGAAAACTCTTTCTAAGCTTTCTTAATCTTCCTTCTTTCTTGATAAGCATCTAAGAGATTAAGTCGTGAATCCAATTAATATTCATTCTTTCTTCTTTCTACCAATTTAAGAGGAAGAAGAAATATTAGTCACAAATATTTATGAAGAAATATTAGTCACAAATATTTATTTAAATATTAGTCATAAAGAATATGTAAATCTATTTGTAAAGAGAAAGAAATCCAAGTTTTAAAAAAATTACTGTAATTTGTTTATGAATAAAATCCACCATAGTTTTTCTGCAACTATAATCATTATAAAAAACATTAGCAACAATATTATTTAAAAAAATTGAAGGATTCGGGTTAGCAAAAATTAATACCTGAATTTCATTAATATTCAATTTTGTAGATCCACAATTATGATCAATGATCATCCATGAATTCAACTGAAACAAAAAAAATTATGTAATAGGTTATATATATATATAGAATTATAATTTAAATCTATTTGTAAACAGAAAAAAAAAATCCAAGTTTTTTGAAAATTATCATAATTTTGTGCAACTATAATTATTATAAAAAACATTAGCAACAATATTATTTAAAAAAATTAAGGATTCAGATTAGCAAAAATTAATACCTGAATTTCATTATATTGAGCTTTGTAGATCCATAATTATGATCAATGATCATCCATGAATTCAACTGAAACAAAAAAAAATATGTATTAGGTTACATATAAAAGTTTATTTCAAATTACTAAACTACAAAACAAAATATAGAAAATCATACAACATATATGTTTTAAAAAATGGAGAAACCATAGACAAAGTCTATGATTGGCTTGATCTTGCTTTCCAAATAACCACTACAAAAAGAGCATAAAAATTAGAATCTGATGAATCATATAAAAGACCAGGATTATATTACCAAAAGTTGTCTTTGCTCATTTGCTTGTAGAATAAAAAATCATCGAATAAAAATATGATCATGTTTAACCAAGAAAAAAAAATAAATAACAATCACACTAAAAAAACAAATAAACACAATTATTAATAATACTTCAACGATTTGATTTCTTGCTTGCTTCATCAATTCATTCGTCCAATCTTGTTTTTGATATACAAAAAAACATCCATGGTCTGGGACAGGTAGACCTAAAACACAATCAAACAGTACAAAATGAGTATAACTTTTGATATGATTCAACATAATAATTAAAAATTATAGCAGCAAAAAATTCATGCAAAGCACCAATGCAATAACACATCAACATGGCAAAAAAAAACAAAATCATACAATACTAAACTTGATTTATTAGAACAAAAATAATACAAAAAAAATATACTCTCAAAACTATATGTTTATCTTCTAGATATATAGCTTAGAAGGAAATTCGTCATAATTATCTTTAATATTTTAATATCTTTAAAAATTGAAATTTTCTTTAACGAATATTCTAATATTCTAATATTTATTTTCTATTTTCTAAAGAGAGATATTGCATATAAATATATTAGATTTCCGATTTTGTAAAACAAATTCCGTTTTTTGTTTTTTTTTTTTTGAATTTTAAAAAAGTTAAAACTTAGAACATGGCAAAAAGGTTCAGAATTGTTTTTCATTAATGACAAAAGAGTAATCCCAGGTCTGAGAATGAATGTAGTGCGTTTCTGCAATTGAAAGAGGGATGAAAAGTTTGTCCGATTTTTTTTAAAATGGTATTTTTCATTAAGAGTAAAATAGATCAAATTTTGTGAGGATTAATGTGAGCTGGACTTCTCATTTAATATATTAGATGTGTTGATCATATCGTACATATCTAAATTTTAAAAATCTTGTATAATCTAAATTAACTATACACTTTTTTTTTTCAAATTCTATCTCATGTATAAGTCACTTTGTCTAAAAATCTTAAATATTTTTTTTGAAAGGAAGAGATGAACAACGCATAGCCAATTTGTCTCATTAGAACGACTTGAACTCTCGTAACAAAGTTGGTAATCCATCACACGAAGTTGCAACATATCCGGGATTTTCGATGGAACCTACGTACCGAGCCTATGCATCTATCATTTTAACATTCTCTCTTTCTCCCGTGTCACAACAACCGAATTAGAATAATGTAAACATCAAAAAAATTAATCTACAGCCTGTGACAACGGTAAATAATGAGATATTTTTGAGAGAGGCTCGAATGAAGAGGCAAATAGTGAACCTGAATCTTTAGCTAAGCTGACATCATCCCAAATATCTGGGATGATGCGAAGTCTTTTTGTGTGACTGGCAGTGATGTGTTTGCGTTAGACTAGAGAATTACAAATCTGAGGTGAATTGGGGGAGGTTAGTTCGTTCGAACAACTGAATGTTGCGTTATGCCATGAGAAAACAAAGAGCTAGCTAATGTGGGAACTCTCGAGGGGCTGCGTTACGAAGAAGGAGTTCGAGGGGCCCTAACTTGCCATGTGTTAAAATAAAGTTTTATCATTTGTTGTTTGATTACACGTGGCATTCTCTTATAGTCAGTTTATAGTCGTGTTCTCCTTTGCGGAGACTCCAAGTTGACTTTTTATAAAACGAAAGTATTAATAGTCCTATACCGGGCCAGATTATCCTCTATACGAATATAATACGGGCACAGGACAAGTAGATGAAATAACTTTTGATACTATAGATGCTCATTACCTACAAGCAAAATATTTGTGAATTTATGATACATTTTATTCATATAAAAGCCCAATTATTTTTTGTTGAGTCTGGTAACATGTCAAAGGTAGGTAGTGAGTATAAATTTCCGACACTAATTTATGTATCTTGATTAATTTTTAACAATTATGGAAGAGTATTGATCACTCGGGATCTTTGTATACACGAGTTTATACTTAGATATCAAATCAAATATGATAGATCGGAGTAGATAAAGTAACATTTTTTAAGCGATAATGATTGTGTTAGCTATATCGATTTAGAAGGTATCATGGATACTGAATACTTGGTTCATCTCGAAGTTACTATTTCCATCCCTACGTTTTTAGTAAATTAGTTGATTGAACTGGTTATTAAGTAAGGTGAGGAAAAATTTGCTCGATATTTTATACAGATATGCAAGTAATTGGTCATATTTAAGTATAGTATACAATCTAAGTGGTACATACAATGTGAGTGCTGTGGAAAATTATCTAAATACGGAAAGAAGGAAATACAAACAATCTAAATTATATGGATGTTTAGAGATTGAACTATTCAAAGAGCTTAATAAAAGTAGTGGGAAAGATTTTAGTCAAGTTGTTAACGAGGTCGACTCCAGTAGCGCGTGTTACTTCACGTAATACGAGATTGAACTATGAGGCAGATCTTGTCGATCTAATGATGTCATAAAAATGAACAATATGATCTTGTCGATCTTGTCGACCTAATATTTTTTTTTTGAACGTTATAGTTCTTAAGCTCAAAGAAATCAATACTCAATCAATCATCAATATCGTCTCATCATGATTGATCACTATGATATGTGCAATCTCGTGAGTTTCAAGCAGTCGCTGATCTCAAGCAGTGGCAAATTCAAAATGATTTAGTATCAGAACAAATTATGATGAAGGACATGACTCTCAATCCAATTGATCGTCTTTAGTCATGACTTTTCAGGATCGTGTCACAAGCTTAAAAACTCGATTATACAAATTACTGTTTGATTGATCTGTTTGTGATGCATGCTTATTTACAATGTCATTTTAGATGCCAGTCACGGAAAGAATCGTAAAAGTTCTTTAGGTTAAATTGCAATAATTTGTTTCAAGCTGATTAACTACTGTAGGCCATAGGTGTTAAAACACTTTGTACGTACCATTGAAACAACTCGTAGGAATGGTTTCGAACTCGTTTTTAATCAAAGAATACTTTGAGATAAAGAACTCATTATTTGGGGTTGTTATTTATCTCATATAGGTGCAATACATAATCAAAGAATTAATAACAGAGATCTTAAAGAGAATATAAATTTATAATGTCTCAAAGTTTCAACAAAGCTAAATCTCTTTTGCATAAGAAAAATAGTCTGATATTTTCAAACACTTCCAATGTCCCCAAAAAAAAAAAAAAAAATGCTCACAAGATCTTTGGCTATGTTTTGCCAATACATCTTCTTTTAGTCACTTTATCTATATTTGGAGATTCCCCAAAGGTACACAATCATCTGTGTGAACAACATTTCTTGACTTATCAACTACGTTTGACAATTTCCCTTATCATCTTGATGACCTTGAAGAGCCTGAGAAGATCTTGTTTCATCAATCTTGATCTGTTTACAGTCACCTCTCGGAATGACAAAGTCTTGAACATAGAGATCAAGCGTCTGGTCGCAAATTTCTGCCAATTGACGTTTCGTAATACCGAACTCTTGAAACCACGCTTTATCTCCATCACAAGGTAACTTCATCTTACACATGCTCAACCCGAGGTATATAGAAGCAGCAGCGATCTGACAAGGTCTGAATTGTAGGCAAAGAGACGTCCGTAGTGTGTTATTGACGAAGTTAAACGCAGCCTGACACAAACGCCTAAAATCCTCGGCCTTAACCGATTTCTTAATCCAGTCCATCACTAGTGGATAAGGGTGTTCGATGTCGAGATCACATCCCAATGTAGAGAGCACAAGCTTCTCTCCTGTCAACACAGTGACCTTCAATCTCTCGAACACATCTTTCAACGGTTTTATATTGTACAAAACCTTGTAAGAGACAACGAGGACATCACAAGCCGGCCTTGGATACCCTTCGACTTTTCCAGCGATAAACATACAGATGGTGGCGACTATTTTAGGGTCGTTCTTTGCGAGTGATTGGCGAGTGAAGAACCGTTGACATAAGACAATCGCTGTGGCTATAGACCTCTGAGGACTGTTTAGTCTCTGGCCAAGCTCTTGAAGGAATGAAGTGTAAGACCAACGTTGGAAAGTTTCTTCCTTAAAGTTGATACCGTCGAGTCTCGATGGAGAGTTTTTTTCTATCTCTTCCCTTGTGTGATACCAGCTGCTTATTTCTGCCATTGTTTATCCCCAAAATCTCCCTCACGATTTGATTCCCAAAAAGATCGAGAATAGAGGAGGATTTTAAACAAAACCCCTAACCCTAAGATGAGTAGACCAATCAAAATTTTAAATGATTGTCCATCTATTTATTTTTTCTTCTTTTGTAATCTTTCGTTTCTGGTATAAGATCTTTTATTTGATTCTTACATTTAAGATTCAAAATTGTATTCAATGACAAAAGTCAACATTAATGCATCTTATAAATTTTTGGAAAAGAATTTATTTTGTTGCTTAGATTTCAAAACTTAATACACTAATAAGTAAGAAATAATAACTAACTCATTTTTTTCAACTTAATTTAAAACTTACAATTGGAATTGTCGTGGGAACGCAGTCCCATAATCATCCTCAAACAAAATATAACGAACAAAGTCTGGTACAGACTCAAGTGGTCGCTTATCTGCAAGACGATTAGATTTTCTATACACATGCGAAATACGGACTATCCAGTTCCTCGAAAGAAAGTCATGGCATACGCTTACCAGAAACGACAGCGGATGAGAATCACCGATACCTGCCTTCAGAAAACCAACCACAATCTCGAAGTCTACTTCCAACTCAAACCGCAAAACCTGACACTCCCAAGAAATGAAGAGTACATAGTATACTCCCCACAATTTAGATAACGAGGCTGAGCAAATACCAATATTTAAAACAAAACCTTTGAACCAGTCACCAGCTTCATCTCGTATGATACCCCCGGCTGTTGCTAACCCCAGGTTACCTCTCGATGCATCCAACCTTCACGGGGCCTCGTCCTTCGGATCAACCTCTCCACCCTCGGATCTTGATCTGTTGAGGAACCACAACCTGCATATTAACCACGAAAACCTCTTAAGCCAAGTCTTTGAAAAACTGCACTCTATCCCGACATTTTCCATTGCCTCCAAACACATTACTACATCGCTACTTCCAACCCCACCAAACAGACATTGCAAAAAATGTAGACCATATACTCTCTCCCATTGTAGTATTGTCCCCCAAATTACTATAATTTAAACCACTCCAGTAATGACATGGAAAAGAACTCGAACTCACTCCTCCTCCTAGCTGGAACCAAAAGAGCCCACACGCCAGCCATTGCTGGACAATCCATTAGAATATGAATGATAATATCTTCCCCACTCTTACATACTTGGCATATCCCTAAATCGCATAGGTGTTTCCTGTAGCGCTCCACATTAGTCATTATGATCTGATTCATAACTTGCGCTCATTAACAAAATTAAATCGTTTACCAAATAACTCATTAATAGAAATAAATAACGCGCCAAATTTGAAATTGACTATGTAATAAAACATATGGACTGAATATTATATATATATATATATATATTTTGGTTTTACTTTGCATTTTTGATATATAATTTCATTGACCAAAGAATATATATATTTGTAGATATAAATATAATGGATACCTCTTATCCACATGCGGTTCATTTGTCTTTTTAGTTCTTACGCTTTTTTAGAAACAAAAATTAAAAGTTTCATGCAAATGAATCGATTGTTAAAGACTTATAGCTGAGGTTTCTTTACTGCATCACCTAAATCTCGTACTTAAAGTTTCATTTAAAACAAAAATAATGTTATTTCTATGTAAATCGAAAACACTCACTTTTCACATAATTTAACTTGTCAATTCAAAATAAATGATCTTTTATGATTTTATATGTTTAAATAAAGAGTGTATTAATTCTTAGATGATTTTTAAAAATTTATTATTTTGTAAAAGATTAATCATTAATCGAAGGAAAGAAGATAGATCTATCAATTTTACGAGATATAATTATCGTTAGGCGAGAATTTTTAACAGAGGTATCAGACATAGATCAATTCTCCTCAATTTACTAAATCACTCTATTTCATCAGTCAAAATACATGATGTCATGCTTTAGGAGTATCAGTCCACTACTCGAGGTCTAATACTCATCCTGAAAGATTAATCGGATGTTATAAGTTCGGCTCACTCCATTTTTACACTAAAAAAATATTAAAAAATGTTTAATTACTTTAAAAGAGTTCATAAATGCATGCATGACAATATTAGACAAATGCAAAAGCTTTTATCAGCACGAATAACTTTTTTTTTTTTCATTGAATGGATTATATTAAAAAAAAAAAATTCGGAAAAATTACAAATCACGAGATAAAAGACGAGAATGAAATTACAGAGACACAATAATCTTTCCATAACCTGCAACTAGAAGAGGAAAATTTTTTACCGATACATTGTTTAAACCAAAAACATCTTTGTCTCGAAACTGATTGAGCTCTCGAAAAACCATAAAAACTTCCTGCATATCAAGGGATGATAACGGGTGTCAACACAAATGACCATAACAAGAGAATGGAACTTGGTTTTCTTCGTATAAGATGCATCTTTCTCTATAAGTGCTTTGTCAAGGATCTCTCGGGATGTAACCGTAAGATAAACTAGACCCACTTGAACCTTTCAACGCCACACAAAGCAAGTAATTAAGCTAAAACAAGCCTTAATTCTAAATACTCTAAACTAAGCACAACCAAAGCTCAATCCCCAAACTAACAAAGAGATATAGTTGAGGATGAGAAACTTAGCTCAATCAAGGGAAGCTACATAACCTGAGCAACTGATGATACCAGATCTTAAACGGTTACAATCTGATCAGAGCAAACAGGGGACAAAGTAAGGAAGACAGTAGAGACGAAACAGGATACCAAGATAATGAAGAGTCGAGATATGAGGATGCAAAGATTTGTCGAAGAAAAGAGGGAAGAGCCGTCGCAAGGAGAACCAGGAGCCTCTAATTTCACTTATACTCAACAAAGAGAATCAGCGGTCATAACTGAGCTAGCCAATATTCCCCTCTGTGAATCGCAAACACAAGCGGCTGCCTGAGAACACCATCAACCATCAAATCCAAAGAATCTGGAAACAAAACACAATCTTACTAGATCTGAAGCTCTACATCTGTAACTCCACATCGCCAAAAACTACCATACTTCCACCACTGCAGGATACAAATACAAAGACTGAAAAATAAACATCAAATTAAAAGAGGTGACCAATGTCGGCGCTATATGAGCCGCCACGCGCCGCTCAGAAGCTTGACGAAAGTTTTGTGGTAAGGCGGCAAGAGAGAATACTAGGGTTTTTTCTCAACATGAATAACTTCTTAGTGGAAAACTTAAAAATACAATTCTTAAAACTGAATAATCCCATTATTACATTTTCCCCATACTTCTCTAACTAAATATGATATACTTGGTATATATATATTTGTGTTGTACAACACAAGGAAATGGTTGTTAAACTTGATAGTGATATTTTATATGAAATTTATAATATTAACATGTTAATGTGTTGAGTTTCTATGTTACAATATTAACATATTTTAATCAATTAATCAACTAATATTATATTCGTTAACGATCTTTGGTATCATAGCGGACTTGTAAGCTGTAGCCATTGAAAGACTTCCAAATCATTATTATTTTTTTCTGTGGGAAAAATAATAAATATTGAGTTTGATGAATCTTCCAACATGAAAATAACAAAAAAAAAAAACAGCTTCAAATTTGTTTCCATTTTTAGAGATCTCTGTCTCTCTCCCCTTCCCTAACCTCGCCGTCAAGACTCGGAAGTTGAAACTCACGCGTTACAATTGCGCGTAGACGAATAATGAAACCATATCCACTGAAACGAAAGAAAAAAAGGAGCAACAGTGACGCAAAAGCTAGACTTATTCCAAAGTAACGCGCCGCACCTAAACTCTACCTTCTCTACCGTTAGATCTTAGTCAATTTCAGCAAAGTATCTAAATCCAACGATCAGGTTTACGTATCCGTGTTAAAAAAATAAGCACACGGTAGAAAAACAAAAAAAAATTCAACTAAAAGACAAAACAATCGGAGAAGAGAACAATCAGGTCTGGCTCTGCTGTGTCTCTTTGTCTAATTGTCTCCACTGAAAAATTTCAATTCAATTCACCGACTGAGCCATTTAGCCGGGGAGAAGAAAAGAAACCAAACCACCGATGCAATCAACTAATGGTGAGGACGGTGGTGGAGGAGGAGAGATGAGTCGAAGTGGGTTATCTCGGATCCGTTCAGCTCCAGCTACTTGGATTGAAACCCTACTTGAAGAAGAAGAAGAAGACGAGGGAGATGGTTTGAAACCTAATCTTTGTTTAACAGAGCTTCTTACTGGTAACAACAACAACAACAACAGCAACACCTCTGGTGTGATAACGAGTCGTGACTCGTTCGAGTTCCCGAGTTCTGTTGAGCAGGGTTTGTATAGTACTACTCACCAAGGTGGTGGCTTTCACCGTCAGAATAGTTCTCCGGCGGATTTTCTTAGTGGGTCTTGTGCTGGGACTGATGGGTTTTTCTCTAATTTTGGGATTCCGGCGAGTTATGATTACTTGTCGCCGAACGTTGACATTTCTCCGACCAAACGGTCTAGGGATATGGAAGAAGCACACTTCTCTTCTCAGATGGTAAGATTCTCCCAAGTATTTAGTACTAATTCAGATTCAACCTGCCAAAAAAGATGTGAACTTTATTGAATGATAAACTTCTTTTGTTTACTTTATTGTCAACTTGTCTGAATTTTTATGGTCAAAATGCTGAGTTCAGGTTCTGAATTGAGTTCTGTTATATGGATTGAAACGGTTATAGTTTAATTGGGTGTTTGAATTGTTCGATTTGTGGAGACAATAAAGATGTAAAAGAGTAGTAGTAGTAGTCTTGTCTAATTTGTCAACTTGCATTTGTTTGATACAAAATCCCAGCAAGTTGCAGTTTTTTTTTTTGTTTTCTTTGTTATCTTGTGGTTGTGTTGTGTAAAGCTTGTATTAATAGATGGCAGCACATAAAGTGTCTTCCATTAGTCACTGCTCAAAGTCCAGTTTTGATGTATTGATCCTTACATTTAAAGGTTTCCATATCGGAAGATCGTGTAACTTGACTAGTTTCGGAATGGCGGCTCTTAGTTATATAAGAAATGTTTTTATGGAGACCGTTAGCGTCTTTGTGTGCATACGGATACTAAACTCTGCCCTTTTGTTCTGTTGAGTAGAAAGAAGAGCAAATGAGTGGTGGGATATCAGGAATGATGGATATGAACATGGACAAGCTTCTTGAGGATTCAGTTCCGTGTAGGGTTCGTGCTAAACGAGGTTGTGCAACTCATCCTCGTAGCATTGCCGAGCGGGTATTTATTTTACTTTAAAACTTTGTGCTAGATGATCCTTTGCCGTACTGATTTTGTTTCTGTCTCATTCTTTTTTTTTTTTTGTTATTAAGCTTTCTTCCATTTATCGTTTCAGGTGAGGAGAACACGAATAAGCGATCGGATCAGGCGGCTGCAAGAACTTGTTCCTAACATGGATAAGGTAAATTTCTTTTACAGGGCAGACTGATTTTCAGTTTTCTTGGATTTTTTTTTTTTTATATAAAAAAAGTTACGAAATGGGTCCAAGATTATATATGCTTAAAGCGTAAGGTAAGAGTTAGTCCTCTTAGTTAGCTTAGCTGTAAAGGAATTTGGATGTTAACTGTTGATGATTGTGAAGGCACTAATGGAACTTCAAAACTACCTACTCCATAGTCCATAAACCATGCTTGTGCAGTCTTTCAATCAAGATTCCGTGTATTATATCTGAGTAGTTTGCCTTTTTATATTGAAATCAAACTTTTTGACGTTTCTGAAATTCTGGGAGATTTGTATAGCGATGATGATTTGGGTTCGTTTGTTTTATTTGTTGCAGCAAACCAACACTGCAGACATGTTGGAAGAAGCTGTGAAGTATGTGAAGACTCTTCAAAGCCAGATCCAGGTTTATCTTCATATATTCTAGTTGATTAGTAACACAAATTTAGAGAAGAAAATTTTCAGGCTTTGCATTTTATTTGATCATTTTATGTGGTTTTGAAATTTAATGCAGGAGTTGACAGAGCAGCAGAAGAGGTGCATATGCAAACCTAAAGAAGAACAATAATGTTTCCTTTAGGATTGTTATATATAATTTGTATTTTTAAAAATCTAAAAAATGGTGATGATCTGTTCGAAAATTCGAAACATGATCCTATATTGAACTAGAAAAGAAAAAAAAAATAGATGATTTGATGTATGAATTTTAGCTGTAAAATTTTGTACAATAAGGAGAAAAGTTTTAAAGAGCTAATAAATAGAAGTATTTTCTATACAAGCGAGGAGAATATATTCTGATAGTGTTATCTGTTTTATCTATCTGTGTTGGTATAAATTTTGTAGTATGTTGAAACTGTAGAGGGAAAATTAATAAACATGAGCTGTTTTGGTTTCATGTCAGAAGTGACAAAAAATATAGTCCGCTCAAAACAAAATCTTGAAAGAATAAAAAGAATATTCGGAAAGAACTGAACTTGTGAGTTGTGACCATTCTCAATATTGTCACACTAGCTAGTAGTAGCCAATACCCATATGCATTAAGCAATAGGTTTTTTTGTCATCTGAATTTTATTATTGAATCCAAAGAGAGATCCCAAGTTAACATTACAAGAGGCGACAGACAACTAGATATCCTCGTAGTCATAAGGCGACGAAGTTCTGAATGTCCCCATGATCTTTATTCCAAAAAAGGGAAATAAGCCCCAAGAAATGAGGATACATACTAAAATTAAACGCAAAACATAAATCTAACAAGCAAAAGTCTTGGAAAACTGAAAACTAAGCCCTATAATTGAACAATGGCATGAGAGACTCTCACAAAGCTTGCATATAGAACCATTAAACGTCGGGAGCACCAATAAAGCCGGATAGCCTCACACCGAAGCCAAACCATAAGCAAACCGACAGGGAAGAAAGCAAGATACCAACGCGACCAAAGACACAAATACAACTCCCATAGTACCTCACCAGCCAGAGGGAGAGAGCATGAAACCCTAGGGTCAAAGAAAAAACTTTGATATCGACCGGAGACAAGCCACACCAGATCAACTTTTCTTACAGGCGGACACTCGTCGACCACAGTTTCAGCCACCTACAGACATAAAACCGGTGACGTTCTTGCAAGAGAAGAACTAGAGACCGATTCCATTGCTTCGACTAAAACCTAACTCCAAAGATTCCAAAGAAAACTCAAAGAGAGGCTAGTAGGTGACTCAACAACAAAATCCCTCCAAATGGCTCACACCAAGAACGAACCTAGAGCAAAACACATCCTCAAACCAGCAAGAGGACTCGAAGGAGAGGTAAAGCAAATATCCAATTTCAAACCAAACAACAAAGCCAAATCCATCAAATCAGGCCTCACTTACCAAAAACAAACCTAAACGAAACCAATGTCACACCACACAAACCTACTAAAAAACTAAAGTCACCATCAAGCAAACAGGGGATATACCAAACACGCTTAACTTGATGAAATTGACATTGATTACCCATCAGAGAATCAACGAAACCTCCCCATAAGTAGAAACCTGTGACAACCCGTCATGCGGACCCCACTAGCCTCACTGCTAGTCGCCCCAACGGACTCCAAGCTGGCCTTGCAGGGCATCGATCCTAACCCCTCATTGTGGATAGGAACTATTCGTCCAAATCCACCAGTAGGTTATTGGTGCGCCAGGCGTTCCTCGAACCCTGGTCCCCACCCTTTAACAACCTTCCCACAGGACAAGTTGTCACCAATTGATCTAGCTTGGGGTCCGTTGGAGCGGCTAGCAGTGAGGCTAGTGGGGTCCGCGGGACGGGTTGTCACATAAAAATCGATTTTTATTGTAACAACCCGTCCCGTGGACCCCACTAGCCCACCGCTAGCTGCCCCAACGGACCGTTTGTGGACCCTGCTAGCCCCCTGCTAGCTGTCCCAACGGACCACAAGCTGGCCCTGTAGGGCATCGATCCTAACCCATCACTGTGGATATCCCAATCCACCAGTAGGTTATTGGTGGCCAGGCGTTCCTCGAAGCCTGGTCCCCACCCTTTAACAAACTTCCCACAGAACAAGCTGTCACCAATTGATAACTGAAACGACCCGACCCGTTTTTTTTTAAATAATAAATAATAATAATAATAATAAATAAACTACAAATAGTTGTCTCATATCCATTAGCCACCTAACCACAAACACAACCAACAACGGAATAACAATTGCCAATAACCAAATAAAAATCCAATAAATAAATAACCAATATTAAACAATAACAATAATCCAATAATCAATCATCAGGAAACAGGAAACCAGCAACCTAACAATGTTCTAATGAACCAACTCTAGTAACCTAGCAACGCCAGACAACATCCAATCGAGTCCCTAGAACATCATCCTCTTCATCGCCTTGATTCCACGATCACACTTTGCCTTTACCTGCACCACGAACACATATTGAGATGCATGAGTATTTGATAAACACTCAGTGAGGCAATCCTCCCATCTACTGGGCTATACACACAAGCAATTGTGATATCAATGTCCATAAACAATCAACAAACAAACATACAAACCAGGAAAACGAACATCATCTCGCTGGAAGGGAGGTGTCGACCGACACCAGCCAAGTGTCGACCGACACTGGCTATTGGTGTCGACCGACACTACCCCACAGTGTCGATCGATGCCGCTTCGCTGGTGTGAACCAACACCAATTGGTGTGGATCGACACTCCGTCTGCAACCGCGATCCGCACGAAGCCGAGAGTCAAATCTCGCTCCCAAACACCATCAAATCGTCCAATACTCGAAACCGAAGCCATATACCTCCGTAGAAACCTGTAGCAATCAATCCCAGTAAGAAAAACACACAAACACAACAACAAACAAGCAAGAACAAGGAATCACAGGCTCAGATCAGCCATGGTCATGCAGTCACCTCTATGCAGGAAGATCCTGACCAACAGCAACGAATCCAACCCTACTAACAAGCTTCTATCTCCCCCTTAGCCTCAAATATCTCAAGAACAGCCAAGAATCTCACCAATCTCACCAAAAATCTCAAGAACTCTCTTTTTCCTCTTTTTCTCTCAAAAGCGTTAAATGGCAACAAGAGAACTTCCCAAAACCCTTCTGGTCAACAAAACACTTAACTATCTCGGTTTAGTGGTTTTTCCTAAACCAAACCGGTCCAAATCGATAATTGAATTGAACTGGTCGAACCAGACAACATTCGTGTCGACCGACACCCCCTTGGTGTCGATCGACACCTTCCCCCAAAACGCACAGTTTTGGTTTGCGGGTGTTACGATTCTCTCCCACCAACATAGATTCGTCCTCGAATCTCAACCAACCATCAGTCAAGGACTCCCATGCCACCGTCTCCACGGCCCGCACTCCTCCGACCGATCTACGGAAAGTCACTTCTAGGCGATAGACTTACGCTCCAGGCATTATTTGCTCTCGACTTTTGGACTTTCCTTTACTCGTAGGCCTAAACCTTCAGTTTTTTATTGGCTCCTCATCAGACCTAAGTCCGCATGCTATAACGTTGGCTCCTCATCGGGCCTAAGCCCGCATGCCATAATATATAAGGAAAAATCCAATATTCGTCTTTCGGGTTGCCACCCTACAGCGCGCCTCCGGATCGTCATCCAAAGTCGATATACCAACCATACTCCCAAGCCACAAAGTCTCAGAATATGGCAGTAATAGGAGAACCTAAGTTTCCCAAGAGTCGCGAGCAAACAATTCTGAACATATCTGAGTCCTATCCCTATCCAGGTTCCCTTCCCGTGGCTCGCATAAAACAACACAATGTCCTACCAACCACATATCCCCTCACTGGAATACCTCATGACCACACAAGGATCATACACATGCCGCAAGGGCCACCACAAAGGCCAAAACAATATCCTTAACAGGACCGCCACCAAGGCCAAACAAATGTCCTAAACAGGACCGCCACCAAGGCCAAACAAATGTCCTAAACAGGACCGTCACAAAGATCATCTGTCCCAAAGGACCGTCACAAATACTATCTGTCCCGAAGGACCGTCACAAAGACCATCTTTCCCGAAGGACCGCCTAAACAGGCGCTCTGGCTAAACAACCCGCCACAAAAGCCACGCATCTGGCTAAACAACCCGCCACAAAGGCCACACAATTGGCTAAACAGCCCGCCACAAAGGCCACACAATGTCTCAAAAGACTGCCACTAAGGCCACACAAGCCCCTCCAAGGCTCACAACCCCTAAAATGGACAAATTCTAACTCACATAAAACTTTCCATTTTTACCACTTTCCACTTTTGGAAACTTCTATTTCAGGAACCTTTCTTCCAAAAACCCTGCCTCACGGAAACTTTGTACCCCGAGCACCACCTCATCTTGTTATTTAGTCGCACAACCAACCATTCCAAGCGACCAAGTAAAACAAGAGAGATGGGTTGGAATACTCTATTCCCGCTCCAGCCACGGATTACATATGGGACCAGGCTAGACAAGCTCAAGTCGCGGCTTGCTTCTCGAACCACTTCTTAAACCTTGCCTTCATCCTCGCCTCAGGCTCCCAAGTCTGCTCCTCCACACCATCACAGTCCCAAAGGACTCTCATCAAAGGAATCTTCTTCTTCCAAAGTTCCTTGATCCTCCTCTCGAGAACCCTCACTGGTCTCGCCTCCAAAGTCATGTTAGGCTGAAGATCCTCAGGAATCTTAGCTAACAACTGATCATCCTCACGGAGACACTTCCGCAACATAGACACATGGAAAACCTTATGGAAAGCATGCATAACCTCAGGTAACTCCAGTCTATATGCCACTGGTCCAACCCGCTCTATCACTCTGAACGGACCCATATACCTCAGACTCAACTTAGTCTCAGTCAATGACCTGTTCGGACCCTGCAACATGGCCATCTTGAGGTACACTCTGTCTGCTACCTGAAACTCAAGATCTCTCCTCCTCCTATCGGCATAACTCCTCTGCCGATCCTGAGCTTCCTTCATGTTCAGCTTGAGAACCCGAATCTTCTCTGAGATCTCCTGAACAAAATCTGCCTCGTGAATGCTCCTCTCCCCCACCTGAGTCCAGCATAACAGTGTACGACACGACCTCCCATACAAAGCCTCATAAGGAGCCATCAATTGGTGATAGCTTGTCCTATGGAAAGGTTGTTAAAGGGTGGGGATCAGGGTTCGAGGAACGTCTGGCGCACCAATAACCTATTGGTGGATTTGGATGAGTAGTTTCATTCCACGATGAGGGATTAGGATCGATGCCCTAAGGGCCAGCTTGGGATCCGTTGGGGCAGCTAGCAGTGAGGCTAGTGGAGTCTGCGGGACGGATTATCATAAAACCTCTGAGACATACACCACCAAGCATCGCAAAGAGCAGATCTAGATCTATAAAGCCACCAGACATTGGCCGAGAACAAGCGGCACTTTGGGTTTTTTTAGACAGGAGAGAGGTGGGAGAGAATTAGGTTAAAGAGGAAAGGCATTGAGCAATACACATTTTATTTTTTTCTTTTTTAAGTTTTAATCCAAAAAAATAGTATTATTTTAAACTTTTCAAGACAGTCATCGGCCATGTTCGTTTGATATACGAACAACAGTACAACACCATATACGAACAACATTACAACACCATGTTCATAGATTAGCAATTAAGAACATAACCCATCGGTCACAGACTCTTTGTACTGTCTCCACATTAAATTCAAAAATGGAGCTCCTTTGATAGTTTTCATACTCCTCAAATTATTTGATAGAAAAAAAAAAGTGAAAGAAGAATACCTGGATCATAATCCTCCTTCTGGCAGCCTAGGATGGCCTATGGTTTTCCAAAGTTCTCTTCTTTGTCTTTGTAAATCGCCAGTTCAGAATTGATGACTTGACATTGTGTGATGACATCATTTGGGAAAAATGCATAAATACACTTAAAGACTGCATTTGATACCTCATCATTGGTCGCTTGGCTTGAATCTTTATAGAAGTAGTATGGGTTCAACAAATAACCTGTTAGATGCAAAGGATTGTCAAGTCGATCCTTAGTCCTTTCTTCATTGATATTCAATATCGGCTTCACATTTTTTCCACATGTTTTAATCCATCACTGATCTGTTTCTTTGCTTCTATTAGTTCTCCATGTAAAAATTCCATTGTAGGCTTTTTATCTCCATCAACAAGTCGAAGCAGTTTGACCAATGGTCCAAAAAATTTCAAGCACATTATCACCCCATTCCAAAATTTAACACTCATCACTATGTTAAATGCTTTTATTCCTTTGGAATGTGTCGACCATTTGCAGTTTCTCCACTCACCGCTAGAAAACATGGCTGCTAGTTGATCCCTCTTCTCTAAGAGACTTTGCAAAGTAAGAAATGATGATGCAAATCTAGGAACACCATGTATGGCAATGTCTGTCCTTTTTGTGAATGTTCTCATCAACGCCAATGTCTTATGATGAGCATATATGAAGATTGTGAATTATTTCGGTATCTGAATTGTACCTTTGAACCTTGTGAGTTTTGATATGCTTTCAAGCATCAAATTGATGGAGTGAGTCACACATGATGTCCAAAATATACTCGACTTGATCTCTTTCATCATTTTTTCCGCAGCCATATTGTTAGTGGCATTATCAGTAACCACGTGAACTACATTATCTTCACCAATCTCCTCAATGCAGCCTTTGACATACTCAAAAATATATCCACCTGTATGAGCCTCATCTGAACTATCTTTAGACGAGCGAAACATTGTACCTCTTTTGCAATTAATACACAGAGTCATGATACTTCTCCTCTTTTGATCAGACCAAGCATCTGTCATAACCGTGCAACCATTCTTCTTCCACTCTTCTTCTTGTGGTTTCAGCAAACCATGAACTCTATCAACCTCTTCCTTAAGTAAAGGCTCTCGAAGTTGGTGTTGACTTGGTGGTGTGACTCCTGGACCAAATTGTCCTATAGCTTCAGCCATTAGCTTAAACTCATCGTTTGCGATTATATTGAAAGGAACACCTGAAATGACCCAACCCTTTTTTTTTAATAATAATAATTATTATTATTATTATTATTATTATTATTATTATTATTATTATTATTATTATTATTATTATTATTATTATTATTACTATTATAATAATCTAAAGTAGTGGTCCCATATCCACTAGCCACCTAACCACAATCACACAACAGCGGATAACATAAAACAATACCATTAAACCAATAAATATCCAACACCAATAACCAGTATTAATTCATAACAATTAAACCAATAGTCCAACCAACATGAATAAAATAACCAGCAACCTAAACCATATTCTAGGGACTCAATACTAGCAACGTAACAGAAGCTAGACAACAACCAATGGAGCCACTAGAACATCCTCCTCTTCATTGCCTTGATTCCACGATCACACTTTGCCTTTACCTGCACCACAAGCACAAATTGAGATGCATGAGTATTTAATAAACACTCATTGATACAATCCTCCCATCTAATGGGCAATACACACAAGCAGCTGAGATACCAATGTCCAAAACAATCAACAATCAAGTCATACAAACCAGGGAACAAGCATCGTCTTTGCTGGAAGGGAGGTGTCGACCAACACTGGCTATTGGTGTCAACCGACACTACCCTACAGTGTCGATCAATGCTGCTCCATGGTGTCGACTGACACCCTCCTTGTGTTGATCGACACTGACTCCACAGACACGATCTGCTCGAAGCCGAGAGTCGAATCTCGCTTCTCATCACCTCCAATCCGTCCAAAACTCAATCCCAAAGCCATGTGAATCCGTAGGAAACCTATAGCAACCATAACAAGCAAGAAAACACCACAAACAACACCAAAAAGCAAGACAAAAGATATCTCAGGCTTAGATCAGTTATGGTCATGCACTCACCTCTTTTGCAGGAAGATTCTGACCCAAAATGACATATTCAACACCTTAAGAAGCTTCTCCTTCGTTCCTAGCTCTAGATCTCCACTCCATAGGAACAGATTTCTCAAAAACAGTCAAGAAATATCACAAACTCTCCAAAAACCTCAAGAATACTTTTCTCCTCTTTCTCTCTCTCTCAAGCGGCGAAAAACAACTTCTCCCACGACTTAGATCAAAGTTTAGTTTAAATAACCTGGTTATAGGGTTTCCCTTAAACCAAACCAACCCAAATTGACAATTAACTCGAACCAGAAATTGCTGGTGTCGACCGACACCATCCTTGGTGTCGATCGACACCCATCCCCAAAAATCAAAGTTTGGTTCGCGGATGTTAAAACACCTGAAGCATACACCCACCTAGAAATATATTGTTGAACATTGTGTAGGTTCTCTTTCCAAAGAGCATCATTGATATTTTGTTGCAGAAGAGGTCTAGATTCTGAATTAATGTTTGTTGCAAACTTATCCATTGGACCAAGTGTCCTTTGCATCTTTCTTGATCCCATTTCTTCAAGTTCAATTACATCATCCATATCTCCACTGCCATGAACATTAACTGTCTGCCGCAGCTCATCATCTAGAGTTACCTTCTTCTTCTTCTTCTTTGCTTCCTTGAATGGAATGTAGTGGTCTAAAACGGTTGTTTAGGTTGTTGATTCATTGTTCTATGACTTGGTTTATGTTATTGGTCTTGTTGGATAGATGTTATTGATTTATTCGTTTTGGTTATTTAATCCATTGGTTTATTATGTTTGGTTATTTCCGTTGTTTGTTTTAAATGTGGTTAGATTGTTAGTGAAAATAAAATCATTAGTTTAATAATATATTTAAAAAAACGAGTCGTATCGTTTCAGATATAAAGAAGAAAAAGGTGATAAAAACAAGAAGAAAGCCAAGAAAGCAGAAAAGAAAAACAATACTTATATTCATCCATCAGAATGAACCCCATCCTTCATCCCCTCTAGAGTTAACTAATAAAACATATATGTAAGACTAAATTTAAACCAAATATTGAATTAAAACAAAAATCATAAATAAACAAAAAATGTCAAAATCTGTTTGTCGTCGTTGACGTCAATAGACGTCCCCATCTTTTATTTATTAACCCTCTCTCTCTTTAATAGTTTTAATTTTTGATTGAGAAATTCTATAAAGTACCTATGTTTATTTAACTTTTTAAGAAAGCTATGATGCTAAAATGAAGGTTTAAAACCATTTGTTTTGTTCGACGAGTAATATGCAAATATATTTGTTTTTGATGCAGAAAAACACAGTAGTTAGTAATTAAGAACTTATATTATATCTATTAATTTTGAGCATTTTGTTTTTTTTTCCTTGTCAGTGCAAACATGTATGTCTAAGCCAAAAATATGTGAATTTCGAAGAAAATAATAAGAAAAAAAAAAACCAATCTAGAATAAAATAACACTAATGTACTTTTGTAAACATGTGATTCCATAAAACAAAATGAAAAATAATCTAGCTTTAATATTTTGTGCTACAAAAATAATTTTGAAAAAAAGTAAAAAAGTAATATAACAGAGCATTACAATGAACCACCATAACTTTTTTCATATTCCTACAAAATAAAATTTTCAAATTAATAAAAAAATGAGAGCTGACTCAAATAGAAATAGTAAAAATGAAATGTTTACCTTGAACACTTGTGAGATAAATGGATGCAAGTAGTAATGCTCAAGAATGAGTAGGAAGATTTCTTTTTGTTTCTTTTAAAGAATTTTTGGAACTTGAGTTACCTCTTTTTTTGTATGTTTGGGTTTCAAAAGAGTATCTTCTTGAAAAAAAAAGTTACTTTATCAACCTTATGTTTTTTATCACTAATAAGTGGATGACCAGTTACATTAATTTAAAAAAAAATGTTCAACTAAAAATGGACAGTGTATAGTATACTAATTCAAAAAAAATATATAGCAATATACATCTTAAAATGTAGAAAAACTATAATCATAATATATTGTATAAAAAATGAGCAGATAATTTTTTGATAATAACTAGCTAAAGTGTTACAACAAATAAAAGAATAAAAAGAGAGATAGGAAACCAAAAAATAAAGCAAAGTTTAAAAAATAATAAAAATATATATATGAGATGTGTTTAGTTTGGTGAGAGAGTAATATGTAAGTTTGAAGGAGAAAAATATAGGTGTGTTTGTCATTAAAGTGGGAGAAATTAGGTGTGGATGAAAATATATTTTCTCGATGCTTTTTTTGGGTAAGATCTAGTTATAATTACTCAATTTCAGCAAGCATAAACCGGAATTGTCTACTTCGTAATTGAATTCAATGCTTTCGTTAAGTGGGTTCCAATTTCTTTTTAGTTTTATGTCAATCATAATTTTATTTGTTTGTAACGACTTTTTTCCATTTTCGCAGTCGCTTTTAGAGAGGATGAAGAACTAATTCTGAAGAAGTTTTATTCTGCAGTAATAAGGTTTGTTTCGAAACTCTTATATGAGAATTAGTTAATTTGGCCATTAACTTTTAGTATTTTTGGGTGAAAATAAGTTACAAAACCTTTCTAGATTACATTTGATAAAAAGGAAAAGAACATGAAAGTTTTATTATTGATGAAATTTTGCCAGAAAGCAAGAAAAACTTAAAAAACTAAAACTTAAAAAAAACAAATAGGTAGATGGATTGTGATCCGGAACATTTTATTCTTCTAATAAACTTCTAGCCAAACATGCTTCATTGTATGAGTTGAAAATCACACCATTGTATGTTCTCAAATCTTCGTTACTTGTTGGTCCCTTGAGATACATGAAGAGGAGTTTCAAATATATATCATAATCAATCTTACTTGAAACATATGTTGTCCTTTGAATCTTGATGGTTCTTTGCCTTCTTTGGAATTTTTTTCTTTGAGATTCCAGTAATAAAACCCAGGAATATCTTCGAAAGTGAGTTATCTTGCATATGAACATTTATCATTCAGATCAAACCAAGCGGAAAGGAGTGGATGTTTATTTTTTGTTGTTGTTTTGGCTGGTAGCCATACCGAGAGTTTTATGTGATAATAAGAAGAGTGGTTATCTGCTATGAAATGTGTTTGATGAGTAGCTCTACGACAATGTATGTATTTATACTATTCTAATTAGGATTTCTTTGGTTAACCTTTAGAAGGTTTAGGTTATTAACTAAATCATATCTTGATATTTACGGTAGTAATGTACCATAAATTATGCTATATTTAAGTGCACCAAACAATGTGATTCTGCAATTCAAAATATATACAATACTCATAAACTTTGCAGATTTTCTATTATTTGATAAGATGTCTTTTTATAAGTTTATCATGTCAGTAATTTGTTCAGTTATGGTAAACTTTTTGTTGGTTTGTGTAAATTACTGGTATTATAATTTTAATTTACAACCCTTAACTGTTTTTTATAAAATGTATTTTTAAATTTTAATTATGTTTAATATGCACTAATACTATATCTTCCTTAATGTGATTGTGGATGGACTCCTTCAACCTTAACAAACTTTGGGATTCCATTCATACCCTTGTTAGCCTCTCGGATCAGTCCTGCTTTGGTTAATTTCTCCTGCTTAATCATGACAACATCAATGGAATCAAGACAAAGCCTTTTCGTAGTGGAGGAATGATCTGGTGGAGAGAAAATATCTTCAATAAGTGATCGCTTAGAGGATGGAGTAGAAGTTCTTGTTGGATTTTGACTATAGGTAATCATTAGGGATCCCTGATACAATATAACATTAGTCGAGTTAGCTAAATTTATTTTTCGGACATGAATGAATAAGGGATGATTAAGTTTAACACATGGTGATAGTTTACCTGGTCATTTGAATCATCTGGAATATCTTCTTCTTTTTCATTTGTATCATTTAATAGCACCCTAGAAACTTTATAGGTATCCAATCAATTATAGAGATTTTCAGGACCAACACATATCATATAATGGTATGTTTTACCCACCAACTGCTTAATAGATTCAGGCGAAGCTTCAGGATCATCAATCTGTAAATTTAAGTAGTTATTTTAATAGTTAGTTATGTAGATTTGATAAAATATTAACTTGTTACATTGAAGTCTAGATTAGAATTTAACCTCATCTCATGACCCATCAAGAAGATTACTTGCAGGACAACCAACTATCGAAAAGCATCAATTTCATCTGACCAGTCTGATCCATCACATTAACATGTAGCTTGTACCTTTAAACGCAGTGAACCATTTGGTAGTTATAAACTGACAATATAATTGTAAACAGATTGTCCTCACACACAAGTTTGATATACTTACCTCGCTTGAACATTAGTAACTATTCCTTTGCATGAATCACAATAAAATTGAGGTTTTGTTGAAGTAGTTACCACCAGAATCACCTTTTTATTGCACTTCCTACATGCAATGTAATACCAAGTCCAGTATGTATCTATTGCATATATTGTGCAAAAGACCTTGACCCTCCCAACCTGAAATTTTTAAAAATGCATTTTCTTTACTTATACTTGCTATGATTGAGTCTGTCCTTTGAATTATAACTGATTTTAATCTTTTTAGTATATAATCTTATTACCTTAATCATCTCAAAGACCACTTCGATGGTTTTTTTGGGAAATTGAAGAGGAAAATTCAGGACCTGTAGCCAACTGCAATTCTAGCTTAGGTTTGTTCTCAATGACTTATAGAGCAAGACCATCGTTAGGCAACCTATACAGAACAATTTCATTATAAGTATAAACCATGCTAGTTTAAATAGACAAGTCTAATTTTAATCAACGTCGTAAATATACTTGTTCCTATACTCCACAATTTTGGGGTAGTCTGGACTGATGACAACTTGCCAGGAATTAAAAGATTTTGCTATGCTTCAGATATCTGCAAAATAGATTTAACAATCCACGTTTACTATGCTGGTAGTTACTATAAAGTAATTCTTGTATATGAGTTTGAGATCTTGTTTACCATTGTATGTCTTGACTTTTGCAAATCTTATCAAACATATTACTATCTCACCATCTGCATTTTCACAGGCGTCAAAAAACTGCTCCACAAAAGATCCCCAAAGAATACACGGTAGCCTTTCATCCCTATGACAATTAGAAAATGTATGTGATGATAGTAATATAGATTTAATAAATAATACACACAGTTAGTTGGAATAATAATATAAAAGTTTGTAGCTTACAGCTCATCTCTTAGTTGAAAATAGTCAGAGACAGGTAGTGGTCATCAGATAGTGGATCAATCCTTGTGATAATGGTTTGAGCTAGGAAATTCATTTTGTAACAGTGCCTTGTTGGTCTAAATTGACCTTCAGCATAAACCAATCCAAAATGTTGAATGGGTTTCTCCATTCCCATGGAACCATATGCTTTTCGAAACGATTCATACAATCGTTCTTAACAGAAGCATGAATTTTTTAACGTTGGAAGAATGTATAGGTATGAGTTGGTTAGAGACGATTTTATATTAGAAAGTTTGTTGGGTAAAAAATTGCAGTTAAACTTACTTGTACATCAGCGAGGACCATGTCAAAGGTCTCTCCAAAAGTGGTGGTGTAAATTTTCCAAGCGTGAAGTGCTCGGACTTGCACTCTCCAGGATGTCTTGTAGGGCTTGACATCATTGAGGAAAGAAAGTGCTTGCGCCATTCGGTAATATAAAAAAAGACTCGAGTTTTGATATTGAGAGTAGGTAATTGGTTGATGTGATGAGATTAGAATGAGGGTAGAGTATATGTATGTATATTTAAGTTGATAACATTAGGTATCCTAATGATTGGGTGGTGTGAATCTTGGAGTGAAAGTATTTTGAAGATTTTTTGGTATCAAATTTATGTTCGATGTTTATTTTCGTTTTTTTGGTAAGTTTACTATAGCAAATATGTTAATTGGATGCTGATATAAGGTGACTGGAGAATTATTAATCCTAATTTCAATGATTTGCATGATGTGATTTGGGCAGATATTAACATTTAAACGTATGCCATAATTTCCGTTCATTATGGATACTTTTTTGGCTGTATTCCTCAAATAGTAAAAACCATTATATTTTGTCTGTTTTGCAGTATTTATCAATAGTAATGTAGTGACCCTCACTAAGGGTAAAAAACCCAAAAATAAAATTTTGGAGAAAAGACCCAGAAAAGACTTAGAAAGAAGGAGAAGAGAAAATAAAGAAGAACGACCGAAAGAAGTCCGAAGAAAAATCAACTAGTCGGAGAATGGCCAATGGTTAATGTCCAAGAGGCTAAACCAAAAAGAAGTCCTAAAAAGTAAGAAGAAGAAGAATGGCCAAGTCCAAAAATCAAAATAAGCCAAGGTACGATCGAGACTTCATGTTCCGATCAAAAGCCAGCTTTTCCACACGGAGACGGTATGGACAGGACGTATGAGGGACGAAGATGGTACGGACAGGACGTACGTGAGACGAAGATGGTACGGACAGAATAGACGCGGGGCATATGTAGTACGGACGCAAGACGGATGCGGTACGTACGCAGTGCCGCTGATCCGATCAAACAGCGATCTGGAAATTCTTGGCGTTTGTCTGCGGATGAGAGAGAGATTCTCTCTCTTGATTCAACCAATCAAAATTCATGCAGCTTAAGGGAACAATTTGCCAAGTGTCCAAAACAAAGAGGGAGACATGAAATATTTCATTTCTATCGCTTGTTAAATCGCTGGCAGAGACACAGAACATGCATGTTGCATGTGTGAACAAAGAAGGGACAAAGAAGATTTCTCTTTTTGGATTGACCAATAGAAATTCATGCAAAACCATAGAAGAAGAATAATTGGGCCACAAGCAATAATCTTTGCCATTTGTCACAAGGAATGCCAAGTGTTGGAAGAAAATCGCCATTTGTTGAAGAGGAGTGACACTTGTTCGGCGAGGGCAACACACAGGCGACATGCAACACATGCAGCACCAAGTGTCGCAAATTCTTTGTCATTTGTCCAACGATTTCAAGGGAGAGGAGGAGGCTTGCTCGGCTATAAATATGACTTCTCCTACTCTCATTTGCGACATTCTCTGCTCAAAGAAAGAAACCACAAAAATTCTCTAAGTATTGTTCTCTCAATAGGAAGATGTCGGAGCTCTGGACGTAAAGGGGATGCTGTTTGGACGCCGAGGAGACGCTGTTGAACGCCGAGGGGACGCTGTCTAGACGTGAAGGGAGCGCTGTCTGATCCATGGTGCTGTGAAGTCTGACCGTCAATCCTCTGCTGAATCACTGTGAGTGTGTGGTAGTTTTGCTTGGGGTGTTGCATGAACTCTAGGGTTCATGTACGTACCTATTGCTTTCTGCATTTAGATTAGGATTCATGATAGAATCAGTTAAATATGTTGCATGATTAAATTGGTAGGATTCATGCTAGATTCTTGTTTAAATCACATAGAATTTATGCAAGGAATCACCATGCGTGTTGAGAATTGAAGAGAACTGAACCCCATGTTTACATGATGAAATTAGGTTTACTTGATGCATTTTTAGCAATTTGGCTTGCTTAAAATTTGGACCATAGAATTGCATGCATGATTAATTTGGTAGATTTTAATTGCAGTATTTTTTTGCATAAAAATCGGATAGGATGGTTGCATGCATGTAGAACAATCTAAGTTGCTTGAATTTTTATTATTGTTGCTTGTTGATTGTTGCTTGAATTCTTGCTTGATTTTCTTGCTTATTTTGCTTGATTTTTCTTGCTTAATTGCTTGTCTTGTAGTAGTAAATTCTTAGCGTTTTGCTAACCCTTTGAATTGTAGTACTAGCGTTTTACTAGTCTCTCGAATTTATATTTCTCTTGAGTCTAGCTAGAATAGAGTGGTCGATCTTCTGTTCCAAGCGTAGAAAAGAATGTCTCGTGAGATTTCTCCTTATGGATACTCGCACAAAGGGACAAGTCAGCGTCTAGCTCACTACTAGACTGACGCTGCATGACGATGTGGCTTTATGATGGCTCATTCTGGTTACCTTTGTGGTTTCAGCATGGGAAGTGGTAAGGAACAGAACAGATTATCGAGGGCCCATAGGTAAAAGAGTCTAGAGTAGTCGAGTTATCCTCGTTTTATTCTAGTCGTCTTTGTTTGTCATGTAGGTTGAAGTGTCTAGGTTTATCGAGTCCAGTCTTGATTGATCTAACCTTCTTTGCTTGCTTGTTTGTTTATTTGCTTTCACTATGTTTCTGCTTGCGTAACTTTGATGCTTTGTTTGTTTCCTTGCTTGTTGGGGTACTCGGGGTGGGGAAAATAGAATGCATGTCTAGGAAAGGGGTACCTAGCTCACTGAGTAATCTTAGATTACTCATGATAAATATTTGTCTTGAAGGAAGCCTAGGATGATTCTAGAGCTGGAGCAAATATTAGGGTGCCGGATAGGGATTTTTATGTAAAACCCTATATTTTCCGACTATGTATTCTTTGAAAGTATCCGACTATTTATATATATATTGCTTTGGAAACTTATTTTCAATGTAATAATTTACTATAAGTAATATAATCGGTTTTTGGGGGAATATGACAAGTTGTACATGATACTTGGCCTTGTCCGGGCCAACGCAACGCGCCAGGCGACGCGAGGGTTGCAAAGCCTAAGCGAAACCTCGGCCGCGGGCGGAGTCACGTCCAGGGAGGACTGGTTGGGAAGCTGCAGCTTCTGTCCCTTGGCCGGACCATCCAGGGTGCATTTCCCATCGTAGCGTCTCGTGGCTGTCCTTGTCCTTGTTCGGGCCTAGGACGGTTTGGCGGCGTTACAAGTAAGGCCCAACACGTATACTAAAATATTTAACAATAGTAAGGCCCATTTTGAAATCAATATACATTTCGCTGGATAAGTTGTCGAATTATCGGGTGGGTAACTGGATAAACACGCGGACCCTACACCTAAAATCTAATTTTTGACTTTTTTTTTTCCTTCTTGATTTCAATTAAGTGTCTCCTTTCTTAATAATTTAGTGGCAATTTGATTAATTAGATCAGTAATTTTACTTCTCTTTTTTTTTTGTCAACCATTGGGCCACAACTGGCCGGCCCATTAGCCAAATTCCTACGTTGGTAGGAGGCGGAACTCGATTCTTGGTGTGATGGTGCCTTCTACAAATGGACTTACCTCCTCCCACTGCACTAAGGTCACTTCACACTTCTCTTTTAATTATAAGAAGATGTTTGGAAATTTGACCATTGTTAGAAAGTGGCTTTGATTTTATGTCACATTTGACTGAGGTTTTTATGTCATAATTGACAAATATTTCATTACAATAAATTATTCAACTATGTAATTAACTTAATTAACTACAAATTTTTTGACTAATTCTTATTTTGGAAATAAACTATATGAGTCAAGATTTTATCATGAATAAAAAGATAAATTATGTTTACATATATATATATCTTATTATCTAAATATATATCCTTTTGTACAAAATAAATATATAATATAAATGTAGAATAGTATTTACTGATATTATATATTTAAAACTAATAATTTCAAATACTGATAATTATGATAGAACTTTGACTAATAGAGTTTATTCCAAAAACAGGACAATAAGTTGTCAAGAAAATAGTGGATTACATATTTGACTAAGTTCTTGTAATTAAATATTTTTCAATTATGACATATACTCTCAGTCAAATATGACATAAACTCTAAGTCAGTTTACAATAATGGTCGAATTTCCAAATATTAATTTGATAAAGTTTTGACTAATTTTTATGCATTTAATATTTAATACCATCTTTTATTTATATAATGTCAGTCTTCCACTCAGAAAAAAAAACATATTCTTTAGCTAACGAAAAGAAAAGAAAAATAAAATTAAGTTTACAGTTCGTCCTCTTTTAGTGATTAAACCTTTTGTTTATATTTTTGTCTCCAACATTAGTTCGAGAAAAACCAAAGGAAACCAAAATTTTAACATGAAAAAGATAGAAAATTATGCAGACCGCATGGTTACATTCTACAGACGCAAACAAAAGATCTACACTAAGCTTAGTAAGTTGTCCCTTCTTTGTGGTGTTGATGTTGGATTTCTTGTGTACTCCAACAGTGGAATCACATACACATTCGGCAGCCCGTCCTTCAAAGTCGTTGCAAAGCGGTTTCTCAACTGTGAGGGCTCTTCGTCAACCTCACTGCCGCAACAACCAAACATAGATGTTCAGCATCAAAAGAAGATGGAAGAACTCTACAAACTCTACAACAATATCTTACAGAAGGCTAATGCGGAGAAACATAAAGGGATGGTCATGGCAAAGGCTGAGGCGGAGGCACTGCCAGTGGAGAAGAACCCTTGGTGGAGAGTCGATCCACCAACGGTTAAGGATAAGGAAGTTCTAAAGCAGTTGATGGAGAAGTATGAAGATCTCTATGAGAAACTATGTGGCGAGGTTGTTGCAAAGAACCAAATAGAAAATGCACCGTAGATTTTATTTAGTGGATTATCTGTTTCATTCAAGATCCCGGCCCTAAATGTTACTCTCTCCATTTCAAATTTGTTGTCATTCTATGCTTAGTTTTTTGTTTCAACTTAGTGTTTGTTTTGTTTTTAATTTTACATTGTTATTTTTAATCGAGAATTCTTTTATTTGTCTCTTATTAAATGAATTAAATATTAAATCATTTGAAATTCTAATAGTCAAATAAGACAAAACATAACATTTATCTATTTTTTTAACTTGTGAGAAATAATCTAAAATGATAACTAATTTGAAGATATCTTAATGCTTTATAAAACCTATTGTTCCTACAAAAATTATTTATGTAGAATTTATTGAGTGATAGTGTCTTTCAGATTTGTTGATGTGTTTCATCAAATATTATATCATAAAGCCAAACTAAACCACAAAAAAAGCAATGCCAAGAATGCAAAGAATTGATCAAAAACATTCTACCAGAATGATAATCATAGAATGGTTTTGATCAATTCTTTGCATTCTTGGCATTGATTTTTGTGGTTTCTTGTGGCTTTATGATAGAATACTTGACGAAACACATCAATAAATCTGAAAGACACTATCACTCAATGCTCTCTTCCACATAAGTAATTTTGTCGGAACAAGAGATTTTATAGAGCATTGAGATTTCTTTAAATTAGTTATCATTTTAGATTATTTCTCACAAGTTTTAAAAATGGCTAAATGTTATGTTTTTTCTTATTTGACTATTAGAATTTCAAACTATTTAATATTTTATTCATTTAATAAGGGGTAAATGAAATAATTGTCGACTAAAAATAACAATGTAAAATTGAAAACAAAAACGACAACCAAGTTGAAACAAAAACTAAACATAGAATGACAACAATTTTTGAAATCGAAAGAGTGACATTTAGGATCGGACTCTTGAATGAAACAGATGATCCACTAAATAAAATCTACGGTGCATTTTCTATTTGGTTCTTTGCAACAACCTCGTCACATAGTTTCTCATAGAGATCTTCATACTTCGCTAACAACTGCTTTAGGACTTCCTTATCCTTAACCGTTGTTGGATCGACTCTCCACCACGCGTCCTTCTCCACTAGCAGTGCCTCCGCCTCAGCCTTTGCCATGGCCATCCCTTTCTGTTTCTCCGCATCAACCTTCTCTAAAATATTGTTGTAGACTTTGCAGAGTTCTTCCATCTTTTCTTTGTTTTGAACATCTATGTTCGATTGTTGCAGCAGTGAGGTTGACGAAGAGCCCTCACCGTTGAGAAACCGCTTTGCAACAACTTCAAAGGATGGGCTGCCGAATGTGTATGGGATTCCACTGTTGGAATACACAAGAAACCCAACAGCAGCACCACAGAGAAGGGACAGCTCACTGAGCTTAGTGTAGATCTTTTGTTTTCTTCTGTAGAATGTAATCGTGCGGTCTACATAATTTTCTATCTTTTTCATGTTAATTTTTTGGTTTCCATTGGTTTTTCTCGAACTCATGTTGGAGACAAAAATAAAACAAAGGGTTTAATTACTAAAAGATGAAGAACTGTAAACTTAATTTTCTTTTTCTTTTTTTTTTCGTTAACTAAAGAATATGTTTTTTTTAGTGGAAGACTGACATTATATAAATAAATGATGGTATTAAATATTAAATGCATAAAAATTAGTCAAAACTTTATCAAATTAATATTTGGAAATTCGACCATTATTGTAAACTGACTCTGAGTTTATGTCATATTTGACTGAGAGTTTATGTCATAATTGAAAAATAATTAATTACAAGAACTTAGTCAAATATATAATCCACTATTTTCTTGACAACTTATTGTCCTGTTTTTGGAATAAACTCTATTAGTCAAAGTTCTATCATAATTATCAGTATTTGAAATTATTAGTTTTAAATATATAATATCAGTAAATACTATTCTACATTTATATTATATATTTATTTTGTACAAAAGGATATATATTTAGATAATTAGATATATATATATATATATGTAAAAATAATTTATCTATTTATTCATGATAAAATCTTGACTCATATAGTTTATTTCCAAAATAAGAATTAGTCAAAAATTTTGTAGTTAATTAAGTTAAATACATAGTTGAATAATTTATTGTAATGAAATATTTGTCAGTTATAACATTTATTTTTTATATACCATTATTGAAATATTGAAATGGGAGAGCTTGTTAAGGTTAGTTGGATATGGATGGCCTCACAGGCCTAGTGAAAGGACGTGAGGCCCATTAAGAAATGTGGGCTCATAGACTGGAAGTGAACATGGAACCCACTAAGAAGTGGCGGTCGGGGCGTTAAACTATTATACACAATAATAAATGAAAAAACCACGATAGTTTATGATGCACTACATTGACGTTATGCATGATCTAAAAATAAAGTCATCTTTCAAATGACAAATCATAGTAAAGATATTCTCATAAATATTATTGTGTGTTTTAAAATATTTTATATATGTTATACATTCATATATATTGTTATTATATTTGAAAATAAATATTTTATAAATTATAATTGGAAAAAGCAAAACACAATTGAAAAAAAAACGTGATTTATCTAGAATAGCATAAAAATACAAGAATGTAAACAAGAATTAGAATAATGTAGTTGAATTACCTGTAACTCATTTGTTGAAAAAGATTCATGGGCATGCGTCATGTGGACTTGAAATGTGGATCCTTCGAGAATCTGATGATGACTAGTTTCTTACAACATAAATCACATAATTTATAGAGTATGGAGTTAAATCTCAAATGTAAAGTAGTAGTAACATATCTAAAAAAAAAAAATTTCTCTTAACTATAATGAGAATTTGACAAAATAAGATTTTGTAATTGTCAGGTTATTGATATTCAATAAATTTGTTTCGATAACAGGCGTATAGTACCGTTGAACATTGACTAGCAAATAGACTATCTTTGACTGTTTGACTAGCCTTTAATGATACGAAGAATAACGACTATTACATGCTTTTTCCGTTTCAAAATAGTTGTCATTTTATAATTAATTTTTTGTTTCATTTTTAGTTGTCGTTCTCGTTTTGCAATGTCACTTTCAGTAGAACATTATTTTATGTATCCCTTATTAAACAATTAAAATATTACATACTTTGGAATTTTAATAGTCCAACAAGGGTACAATCTATTTTTTTAATTTGTGTGAAACAATTTAAAATGACAACTAATTTGAATCAGAGAAAATATTATCTTAAATGTCAACTTATATAAACTTATTATGCAGACTAATATCATTTGTTACCAGATTTAGTTTTGATAATTTTGATATGTTATAACTTATAACAAGTTTTTCTTTTGTGCACCCCGCTGTAACAAGTTCATAACAGTGAATAATTAAGGGGAGTGTTTTTAAATATTAATTATACATGAGTGATGATTATCTATAACATTGAAATAATGTCTCCTTTTTTTGTGCACCAAATTCTTCATTCAAACTAGAAAGTTACATGAGGATATGCTATCAGAAACATCCGAATCGTAGTCTTGGAAAATAAAATACAATAGCCAGCAAATATCAAAGATAGAGATACAAGCATAATAAAGCTTGATAGGAACCAGGAGCAATGTTAAAACAACCTAACATGAGCAAACCCATGATAGAAAATGCTTTAGCCACAAGAACCTCAACTAGTAGCAGGGGATTCACCAAACATTTTGACTTTAAGACAAATTTGGAGCCAACACAAATTGCTAAAGGTTGAGGTTGAGGGCAACCTCAAGGAACGCATGAAACAGAGCCGGTGATCAAACATTGTCCAACATGGACGGAATCTGAACCAACATCAGTGGTTCTAGATTGAAGGCTAACTGGATCCGCCGGAGAAGTATCCGATGCAGACAAGGAGGAGCGGGAGAAGTATCCAATGCTTCGAAAGGTGGAGAAGCAGGTGATGGCGAGAGGAAAGGGGCGGAACAGATTGAAACTTTGGTTGGACCAGAGTCCCAATGATCCCACTAAGGAGCCAAGAGTAGCAGAGGCCGCGCCAGAAGGAATCTGGTTCTTCAGGCTAGAAGCAGAGGCGAAGGCTGAAACAATGGAAAATCTGGGAGGAGGCAAACCCAGAAAGTCAAAGAAATGACCCATAAGGAGAGAGGCGGTTGAGAGCTTTATAAAGAGAAACTGCAACTTAATCGAATACTTGAAAATCAACACAAATTGAATCGTCGTTCTATACTCGATCTGAATCAGCTTTGAAAATCAGCTTTATAAAGAGAAAATCAACTTAATCGAATACTTGAAAATCAACACCATATCACACCCACCCAAGGGAAGAACCATCAGATCAGCCTGAAATGATGTGCCTCTAAATTCCCATTGAAACTTATCTATTTTAGCATCAACGACCAACACCCTTCCATCACTTACTGATACTTGAGCCAACCTTGCAGGTTTTAAAACACATCTCAACTGCTCAGCTACCTTAGGATCCATGAAGTTGTGTGTAGAACTTGAATCAATGAGTATATACAACACTTGCTTCCCATAAGAACCCTTCACTCTCATTGTTCGAAAATCATAGACTCCTGAAATTGCATTAACCGAAACATGAGCTATAACTCTGGTTTCTTTTGATGCTACCTTCTCCACCTGAACTTCTTCTGATTCACCACAATCTTGTTTGTGAGGCTTGACTGTAGTATCCGTAGGTTTCTCCATAGTAGGACAAAGAACTGCTTTATGAACAGGTTCTGGTTTGGATGATAAAATCCCTTTATATTGTACTCTTTCCCTATAAGCTTGAGCTTTCTCATATAATCTTCCCACCAATAAGCATTGTTGAATAGACTTAGGTTGAAACATTCTAACATTCATCTGAGTATCAGTTCTCAGCCCTGCCAAGTAAACATCAACCAAATAATCTTCAGAGAAGCTCACTCTATTGCTAATCAACTCGAAACGAGCATGATACTCCTCAATTCCTTCAGTCTCTTGCAGCTGTTTCAATTTTGCAACCGAATCATCCACATGCTTATTATACTTTCCTTGCAACAACAGTTTATAAATCACCCAATCGTGCATTACATGCTTCCATAGAACTGACTCAGTAATTGATTGATGCCATATAGCTGCAAGGTCGTCGAAATGAATAGAAGCTAAGCCAATCTTCAATTCGTCTGGTGTTCTATCAATTTCAAAGAACTGTTCGACTTTGAACAACCACTCTTTGATTTTATCACCGTTAAATCTAGGACAATCCAGCTTCGCTAGTCTAGTTACACCAGAGGGATTTGAATACATACCAGATCTAAGACATCGCATCAGCTCCGATGAAGGATATAACAATTCCGGAGTCGTCGATATTTTTGGTGTAGCTCGATTTTGATTTTGAAAACTGATCGGAGGTGTAGTTATATGTGGTGAGAGTCGTCCGACGTTGTAAGCTCTTGTTTCCGCCATCGATTCCGAGAACCGTCTTTGCTCTAATACCTTTGATAAAGAGAAACTGCAACTTAATCGAATACTTGAAAATCAACACAAATTGAATCGTCGTTCTAAAAACGAGAATCCAAATCTCACAAGCTTGAGCATAGATAGAAGAAACAGCTCTAGCTAGATGAGTACAACACCGATTTAAGAAACTAAGAAGAAGATAACACTCAACACACAAATCTCATGAATGATCCAATTCAGCTTGTTGCTTCTCTTTAAGCGTCTTTGAGCTCAAGCTGATCTCAACCATTGATTTAAACTTTTTATCTCAGCCTTCCACGTATTTATCTTATTGACCTTCTTTTTCCTATATCAAGCTTTGACGGAAGGAGGTAACCTACAAACTGGGAGAGGAAGGGTCTCTGGAACGAGATGAACTTGGATTTTTCGGCAGAACAACAGAGTAGCAAGACGAAGGCAAGGTCTGACGCCGGCGAGCCGAAGCTACACCGGCGCCGGAGAGCGGATGCACTTCTGTCGATTCGGAAATGACGGCTGGGGCGAACACTACCGAGGAGAGAGAAGAGAGATTGTTTGTTAGATCTAAAATACTTTTTTGTGTGATGAAATAATGTCACCTTTAAGTAAATTCTTATGTTTTAAGTTAAGTAGTAAAATTCACTAAGTGTACATATATCTTATTTTTGTATAGAAGTTTTCAACTTAAATTGAAAGAGAGGAAAAACAAATTTACATGCCAGCCCATGCCATGTAGTTTGTTTGGATCAAACCCATAATTAGAAGACAAAAAAAATTAAACACTAAAAAGTAAAAACCAATGTTTAGGAAACTAATAGAAACAGAAGAATGTCGCAGTAAAGAAACAATTTCACATATGCTGATGAATAGATGTATGAGAATAAAAAGGTATAAAGTTATTGAAAGCCACAATCAAGCCTTCATCCTTACGCATAAAGTTATCTTCTTTCATTTCTTCACAGACGCCTGAACATGTCTTCTAGTTTCGGTATAATTAATTAACGAGCGCAAACAACAAAATTTTCCAGTGTTCAAAATAGTTAACACTTCTGACTTCTCAATGCCCAATAACTTCATCAAAGTCATCTCTACATAATAATCAAATGTGGACATCTCAAAACTCTAGTCGTCGTTGGTCTCGAAACTGTAGAAAATGTGAGAGGCAGAAATTTTTAAAAAAAAGTCACAAGTCATTTCTACCAAACAGTTTTAATGTTGAAAAAAGTTTAATTTGAATCATCTAAACTTTGAAGAAACATTAAAAATGCAAGTCCCAGAGTCTTAACGTCGAACCTTTTTTTTTCTTTTTAACTTTTTTTATTACAGAAGGAAAGTTCAACATAATAATATGACACAAGTATGAACAAAAGCCACTTATGGTAGTGATAGTAGCGAAACAAAAACAGAGGTTTCAAAATATATGCGCGGCTAACCCGATTTCATCTTCTTGAACTGTTGTTGTTAAGTATGCGGTGAAGCCGGAATGTTTCGCCTTGGTCTCCATTCAGTGACCGCCTTTCCAAACAGCACACGGTTAATTGTCTTAGCAGTTTCTCCAGATGGGAATGCAAGTGACAGCTTTTCTGCACATCTCTCTTATTTGGATTTGTTGATAGTATCGCTGCATTCACGGCATCAGCCACTAGTTCCTTATGCGAGTCTTCTAGGAAATACCCAACCGGTGATTCCTCAGGCTTTTCATAAACGAGCAAAGCAAAGCAGTCCTGAAATAATCAGCAAGAAAATTGAGTTCATAAAAGATCAACAACATAGAATCTCTCTGTATTTGAACTAGATTTTGCTTCATAGAGATAAGGGAACAAAGTTGAAGGAGTATGTACCTCGATAATATCTTGAAACCCGGTTAACCCAACAAATTTAGCTAACTCAAGTCTGCCATACTTCACACCTTCTTCAAGTTTTCCAACCTGTTTATGCCATGTTTTTCCAAAACCAGATTTAGAGAAATAATCCCACTACCAATGTGAAAGTGACAGCAGAAGTATAATTTACGGAACCAACTCAATGTGTTCTAGAGACCCTGTGAAGAGGTTCCATTCATCTTTTATCTACGTGTTCAATTTTGCACATAGTTCTATCAACGTTATTAAAATATTTTGCATATTAACATGACATCTATGTAACAACTTTTCCAGTGGGATATAGATTCTTCCACAGTAATATTTCTTTATAATCTAAAAGGTGCAGGAGATTCTTTGCACTCTTTTTCTATAGTTAAAGGTTTATAACCAAGACTCTCACAGTTTAAGCAGCTAATTTTGTATGGTACGACCAAATCCTCAAGCTTCCTACATTACTCAAATTTCATTCTTATACGAAGAGGACAAGTATCAAAGAAATCTAACTGGATAAGGAATACAAAGAGCATACCCGTACTAATTCAATAAAATGTTGACAGTGCAGGAGGAAACAAACCACCGATTTATCGTCCTGCAGTAAGTACGGATGGAGTGATCAATCCTGTGAAGTGGATCATCTTAGCAATATGAAACAAGCCATATGACAGGAAATCTCAGTTCACCTGTACAGTTTGGGGATACCACTCCCGGAGTTTAACCATAGCAGCATCAATCTCACCATTTCTGACAAGCTGTACCGAAGAAAGTATGTATCAGTCATTTAGTTTGGGTTTGAATAGTAAACTTAGAGAAAAACATGTCTTATATGTTAAACTGTAGCCAGTGAGATACAAGTTCAATACCTGTCTAAGAGTCTTTCTTTGTTTCAAAGCATATGACGAATCATCCTCATCAATAGCATTTCCTTGATCTATATTAATGGGCGGAACTGTAGTTTTAGTAGCAAGGTTGAAAGCATCGAGTGTCTCCTCATAACCATAGTGTAACAGGTAGGTCTTTACAAGCCTAATGTTAAAGAAAACAAAACTTTAGATAACAGAGTATGCAATTCAGTTAAGAAAGTACATCATCTGTTAATGCTGGAAAGGACTGTACTCACCCATAACCAATGTTTGGAGGTATGGATATTTTTTCGATAGCCATTTGTTGCTTATTCCTCTCTGATACTTCATAACCCTAAATAATACAGAAAGAGGGTAGCAGCCCTTGTCAAACTTAATTTCAAACATATATGTAATGCAGAGAGAGATGGGGAAGTCAAGACATAAAAGTTTGTGTCCTACTTCAGTATTTAAAGATTATAACTTCAGGGCTCAAGTGGTTGAGGTTTGATTACACAGGAACAGAACACTAGAGGTTAAGTGTAAAATACCAAATGTGAGCGCAATGTGTATGAAGAGAACCACTGCCATAGATTCCATAACCCCAGTACCAAGAACGGACATGAGGCACTATGTCACATCATCCCACTTTAATATAAAGCTACAAGACCTAATAAACCATCTTTTCAAGGATTATCTTTCTTACCGTAATATCGAAAGCAAATTTCTTCTTCCCAAAGTTGACTAATACCCTGCCAAAAATTAAGAACAAATGCATTGTGTAAGTACTTCTACTGAACCTATCTATACAACTTTGAGGAGAAGCTATGATGACATTGGTACTGATCATCAAAGAGAGAGTGAGAACATACTCCTCATTTTGGCTATGTACAGCTACAGTAGGGAACAGATGACCTTTTATGTCCTTGGGGATTTTCCCAACAATAGCCCCGTTTTTACTGGCATCAAAGAAGTAATCAAAAATGTCATCAGGTTTTAACAGACAAAGCGGATGCAAACAAAGAAAACCAAAGTGAAACAGGATAATGGACGGATCATAAATGCAATTCCCAGTAGTAATAGAACTTATTTAAGTAGCAAAACGCATGAAACAGTTTCTATCTTACGTGAAAAAGAACTCTTGCGTAGCGTAGTTTATACCACCGCCAACTGTATCATCTTTGGTATACTTTGGACCAAAAGGTTCACCTTTTCCCTGGCCACGATACAGAAATCCATCATCCCCATGATAGCCACAGCTGTTCACTTCCCATCTGTATAATTACGAAATAAACAATAAAATCAGACAGTCACATAACCTCAAACTCTATAACAAGCCATATCTTAAATGCAACAACAATCTAAAATTATGCTTTCTTGCGTAACTTCTTTCAAAGGCACTATCATCCTTTTCCGTAATCAATCAAGAATCTAGTTTTAAAGAGCCACGAAGCAATGTACTTTGAATACAGATTCTTCCCAAAAAACCAGTCTTACAGAACGTAACTCAACCGCAAGAACACAACCTTCATCCAAAAAGCTAGATCTGTATGAACTCTAACAGGATTAATCATTAAGAAAACACAACTTAGATCCAAAAACAGTACCTTATACACAATAAATGATCAAGCTACGAACTAAAACGATGTTTCATGAATAACTCAAGAATCAAGTTTCCAACTAAGATTCATCCCTAAACGACGGAACTGAACAAATTGGATCCAAAATCCAAGGTTAAAGAAAACAATACCCAGGTTGTCTCCTCATTTTGAAGCTCTCTTTAGTAAAACCAATCGCAACTTGCCCTTTAACCCCAGAATCTTTAACAAAAATCTCAAAGTAGTAAGTGAGACACTTGACCGGAGCAGGTCTATTCGCTTGAACAACGCCGACGTCGTGCCCATGTAGATTCATATTGGTGTACTTAACCGAAAGCTTATCAGGAGAAACCACGAGAAACCCGCCTGCGCTATTGATCGTGTTCAACTCCGTCGGCGAATCTTCGCCTTCGTCTTCCTCGGCATCTCCCGTAGCGGCGAGACGAACCTTATCCAAGAAGTGAAGTAAGTTCAGATCTTGACCGCCGTTACCGGCGTTGGCGGAATTCGCCGGCGATGGTGAAGAGCTCATTTTTAATTCCGGTTCCGATTTGGGATCACAGGGAAAACCCTAAGAATTTATTTGGAGATTTGGAGCTTGAAGGTTTTGGAGTCGTATACGCTACGAACAAACACTGAAATTAGAGTTTTCTTCTTCTCTGCGATTTAATTTGATCATTTTTGTTCAATAAGTGCTCCTCTTTCGGCATTTGTATAAAGCTTTGTTTATTTATTTTTTAATAAAACATTTCATAAAAGTATACTAATTAAGTTAGTTTCCTTTATATATTTACTAGATAATAAAACTCGCGTGTTAAAACATTAAATATATTGATAATATTTAAAATTTGAGTGATAACCTATATAATTTTTAAGTAATTTTTAAAAATTGAACTTAAACTTTACTATTTCTAGTTTTAATAAAATTTAACTACTTGATTATCATAATGAACCATATTTTTAGTTTTTCAATACTTCATCTTTATAGATTAGAGTTATAAAAAAATAATATAAAAAACAATCTATGCATCATATCAAATATGTACATCTTAATTACAATAAAAATCGTTAAAAGTTAACAAAAACTGAAAATCCACTATTTTTTTTTTTACATGAGCCCGTGTTATATTAACAATGCTAGGATCTTCACCTCCATCACCTCAACAAGTTCCACAGTGTAAGCAGCTAAGGATCGACTCATAACCGTTCCAAGATTTCTTTTTGCTTAATATTTTGGATGTTTCTCATTCCTTTTCTAGTTTGTCTTTCTTTTCGTCTTTCGTTTTTGTATGCTCAACTTTGTACAGAAAAAATCAGAAAATAGTTTAAAATTTAATCTTTTACAAAAAAAAAAAAAAAACTCTAGCTTCTAAATGGCAAAAGTTTCTAATTTTTGCGAACAATGTTTTAGTTTTGGTCGAATCTTTCTCTTAACTCAAGTCAAATGTTTGTAAGCACTTTCCATATTCCTCTTGCGTTGGCCGTAATTTTTAGGGTTGTTTTGCTAAAAAAAAAAAAAAAAGTTTCTAAGTCGCCAATTTTTGTAGTTTTTTATTCAGCAAATCATACTTTACGGTGTTTATTATTCAAAATTGCAAATATAAAATTTTTTGTAGTCTTTTATTCAGCTGGACGATTACCATATACAGTAATTGCATTTTATGTAAAACATACCTTACGGTGTTTATTATTCAAAATTTCATAAATGTAAGATAGAAAAATCGTATGTACAGAGTATTGTGTACCACAACAAAGCAACGGTGGAGTCTATTATGGGAAAGTGAAAATGCAGAAATAACAAAAGAAAATTAAACCAAATAAAGCAAAGGACAAGAATTGTCTCTTTAACGAAAAACACGCAAAGGAAACCACCAACATGCATGGGTTGTCTCAATATGCATGATATCTTCATCTATATAGTGACCAAACAGATTGTTCATTACTTGCTTTTTGCATTCTAAGGAGGAAGGGAGTGATCGAAACCAGCCACACGGGAGGAGGTTCCATCACGAGAGAGATGTCATTTTCCTCCCCGTGGAAGGTCTAATAATCACACATCTCCCTAAGTCTCGTCTTTTCAGGTAATTAAAGAAATTATATCTTCAATGGTTTTCATTAGTTGAATTTTGGATGATAAATGGGAGTTCATATTACTGTTGAATTCATTTTGTGATTTCTTGTTTTTTTTTTTTTTTTTCTTAAAAATCAAAAGGAATCAAACCATATGTTATATTACCATCTCACTTGAGGTTGAAATCAAATCACATTTGAGCATCCACTACAAATTTTTGGAATCATTTCCTCTTTTGCTCCTTTTGTCAAACCAATGGTTTTGTCAATTATTGTTATAATTAATGAATCTGCTATTGAAACACTCTTTGATTGGTTTCTCTTAAACATGTTTTGCTCAGTCCTTCTAGGTTTTGAAGAATGGGAGATTTAAACAGGTTGTCAAACACGAGAAATTTCGGATTCATTGGAAGACAATCACGAGTTCCCCAAAAAAACATCGGAAAAAATATTTCTCCACTTTATAATATGCACCACAGTGCTTCTTTAGATGATCTTCTCACAGAGGAACAACCAGCTTGGCTCGATGAGCTCTTAAGTGAGCCAAAGTCACCTAAGATTAACAAAGGTCATAGACGTTCAGCTAGTGACACAGCTGCTTACTTGCACTCAGCTATAATGCCTTTCAAGGAAGACGAGCTTATGAAAAGTCATGTTGCTGGTCCTTCTTGGCAATTTCAGAACTATGATTTGTGGCAGTCTACCACAAATGGAACCAATTTCCAAACACAATCATACGGAGCTATTAATAGATTAAGTACCCCAAATTCAAAAGCCATTGAGAAACATGTAGGAAAAATGAAAGAGGGAACTTCCACAAAACCAGATGGTTCTGGATCAAAGACTGACTCTAAACGTATCAAACAGTAAGTGCCCTTATTTAATATGCATGTCTACTATACCTTAACCAATATATGCAACTTTTCTCCTTCCACAATTTTTTCTATCTCAAAATTCATTTATAATGCAGCCAAAATGCTCATAGAGCACGTTTAAGAAGGCTGGAATACATTTCAGATCTCGAAAGGACCATCCAAGTACTACAAGTAAGATTTAAATATATATACATGTATTTTTAAAGTTCCTTTATAATATCAAGAGCCCCCTAATGTTAAGTATTAGATATATTATACATTTTGGGTTTTGTTTTGAATATATAGGTTGAAGGATGTGAAATGTCATCTGCCATTCACTACTTGGATCAACAGTTAATCATGCTTAGCATGGAAAATAGAGCTTTAAAACAACGTATGGATAGTTTAGCAGAAATCCAAAAGCTAAAACATGGTAATTTAATTTTTAACCACACTAGTAAAGTATATCAAAATTTCATCAAAAATTTTCATCTGAAATTAAATATAATTTGGAATGGTATAATAATACAGTGGAGCAACAATTTCTTGAGAGAGAGATAAGGAGTTTACAGTGTCGACGACAACAACAACCACTACAGAACCAAAAACAAGTGCAACCGATACAACAAAACCGACACAAGAAATATCAACCACATGTCACTCAAGAACCCGAATCCCAGTTTGCAGCCTTGGCAATATGATTTATTTTTAGGAAAATATTGATCCATTCACATTAATTATGCTTTGTAAGAGCTCTTCTTGCTCTTCTTAATGTCGATACACTATAGGTAAAACCCCTTGATGTTTGTAGTCTTGGATGAATTCCTGAAAAAAATCATAATTATGTATATCAAAATGTGGTGCTCGCATTTTTCTATATTGTATTTCTCTATTTATGACATGTTATAGAATCTATTGTCAAAGAAAAAAAAAAACTTATTCCGTGTTAGAGAATCTATTTATATTCCATCGGATTTTTTTTTTTCTTTTTCCTTCAAATTTTCTATTAAAATTAAATTACAAAGTAAGACCTATCCATATATTTGTAAAAAAATATAAATCCATACAACAATAGAACCGTCGTCCCTGTTCTTAATCACTTTTTTTTTTTTGCGCAAGGATAATGTCGTTAGCAGGCCACCTACATTATCAGAAAGAAAAAAACAAAAAAACAAAAAGTCTAAATCTCACGCGCCACTCTCGCCATGACTGCTTTCTTCACGTGCTTACTTTATTTTTTACTCGAAAAAACAAACACTCTTTCTCTTTCTCTCTCATTTTCTCGGGAAAATTTTTCTTTACCTCTTTCTTCCTTAAATTGACTGAGAAAATTAAATTCGTTCCTGCAACTTGGTTTCCTACATCGAAGCTTACCACACAATGCTACTACTGCTACTACCTTCGCTTTCCAAATCTATCTCCAATTTCTAGGGTTTTAAATCGAATCCGTTCAGATCATGCACGGCCTTAGCCGTCTTGGTAACGGCTGCAGCAACAACGGTCGAGTCAATCTCTCTTCACCGTCACCGCCATCTTCTCCACGGATTCGTCACAGCAGCAGAGTGAAAACTCCCGCCGGAGGAGGAGGTGTTTACAACAACAACAAGCAGCAGGGATTAGGAGAGAAGCTTGTGTTTCTGCTCTTCTCTATAGTTTTCAGGAGGAAAGGTGTCTTGTTGTTGGCGCCTCTGCTCTACATCGCTGGGATGTTGCTATTTATGGGATCTTTTGGTTTCACTGTGCTCGATCTAGGCCATGGTGTTGAGATTGTGTATAGACGCGGTGGTCCTCCTGGTTCGGTGTATAGGAGTCCTAAAGTTTTTAAACGGCTTTGGCCTGTGATGGAGGCTGATGTTAATGGAACTAGTCACAATGCGGTAATGTTGATGATTTGATGTATTATTGTTTTTGTTGATGATGATTTGTTTGGGGATATTAATAATTGAGTTGTGTTTCTTCTGATTATGTAGTTGATGGCAGCATGGAAGCCAAGAGTTAAAAGTGTATGGAAACCTTGTATTAGCACAAATGTTTCTGCTGCAGTATCAAATTCTAATGGTTACTTCATAATTGAAGCTAATGGTGGATTGAATCAACAACGCTTGTCAGTATGTTTTTACTCTCCATGGCTTTTATATTGGGATACTTGTGTATGCTTGTGTGTTGTTTTGTTTAATTTAGAGAGCTGTATGAATCTGTCGTCTTGATTTCAGATATGTGATGCAGTTGCTGTGGCTGGACTGCTTAATGCTACCCTTGTCATCCCGATTTTTCACTTGAACAGTGTATGGCGTGATTCCAGGTTACTATTTTTGGTTTCTGGTTATCCAGTCTTTTGAAAGTTTCATCACACAGAATTAGTTATACAACAGAAACTTCCTTGCTATAGAAATGGATAATGTCAAAATGTCTGCAATCTTCAGACCAAATTGCTTTCTTTTGCAGCATCTTTTGCTTACATATTCCTTTTTGTGTTGGTGACAGCAAATTTGGTGATATATTTGATGAAGACTTCTTCATATATGCTCTTAGTAAGAACGTGAATGTTGTGAAAGAGCTCCCAAAAGATGTGCTTGAGCGGTATAACTACAATATAAGCAGCATTGTTAATTTGAGATTGAAAGCTTGGTCAAGTCCAGCATACTATCTCCAGAAGGTGCTACCACAACTTTTGCGTTTAGGGTATGCCATTCACTTTTTCTATTTAGTTGTTTCAGTCTTAATAGAAATGGTTGGTCTCAGTGTGTTTGTTCTAGCATTTCTGTCTACTTAATAAGATCTTATTGAATTGAATATTAGATAGTGTACATGCAAAGATGAAATGGATTGGGAGTAAGGTAGAGAACTAGCATCCGATCTTGATTAGCTTGTTTCTAAAGGTGATTACTGCGTCGAACCTGTATGTGTGTCTGAGGATTAGTATAATATACTATAGACTGTTCTTAGCAAAACTCTATGATGTGATTTTGGTCATTGAGAGCTCTCCTTCTATGTCTACTATGAGGTTGCCTCTTGAATTGAAAAAAAAAACGGGACCTAAAGCTAAACACACTCTGCAAAGTTTTCTTACTCAATTTTGCTTCCTTTTCTTTTTTCATTAGGGCTGTCCGTGTTGCACCATTCTCCAACAGGTTAGCTCATGCAGTTCCTGCAAACATTCAAGGGCTCAGATGCTTAGCAAATTTTGAAGCATTGAGATTTGCAGAGCCCATTCGGCTGCTTGCGGAGAAAATGGTCAATAGGATGGTTACGAAGAGTGCTCAGAGCGGAGGAAAATATGTTTCTGTTCATCTTCGTTTTGAAATGGTTTATAATTCCTACCAATTCTCCATTTCTGCAGTTCCTAATTCCTACTTTCCTCTCTTCATAATCTCGATTTTCTTCTCCTCTAAAGGACATGGTAGCCTTCTCGTGTTGCGAATATGATTTTGGAGAAGCAGAGAAGCTAGAAATGGACTTGGCCCGGGAAAGAGGGTGGAAAGGAAAGTTCAGGAGGAGAGGCAGAGTAATTAGGCCTGGTGCAAACCGCATAGATGGAAAATGCCCTTTAACCCCACTAGAGGTATCACCAAAAAGCTCCCCCGCCTCCCAAAGATTTCTTAAAATTTCAAATCCAGTGTATCTATCAGAATTTGACCCTAGGGATAAAACACGTTATGTAACAGACACATTTTGGTAATATCACTGTGTAGGTCGGAATGATGCTTAGGGGCATGGGTTTTAACAATAGCACCTTGGTTTATGTTGCTGCGGGAAACATTTACAAAGCTGACAAATATATGGCTCCTCTTAGGCAGATGTTTCCTCTTCTCCAAACGAAGGATACTCTAGCTTCTCCAGAGGAGCTTGCTCCGTTCAAGGTAAACCAAACACCAATTTATTTGCTTAGTAGGACTTAAGATGCTATGTTCCAATACTGTTCAGAAAATGTTTTGTGAGAAATAGGATAGAGTTTGGTTGTTTCATGAATTATTATATTTTCATCGCTCTATGAATTGTTATTGTGAGAAATAGGATAGAATTTGGTTGGTTCATTTTAATTGATAGAAAAATGTCTCACATTTCAAACATATAATGATGGGGGAACATTGATGTCAAGAGTTTGGTGAGGATGTTAAATGGTTTTATGATAGCTTATAAAGTTCTTCCTTTTTAAAAACCGTGTTTATAGGAAAGAGAAATTCCTGTCTATTGATTGGTGGGAATTAGAATGATTCTATTATTGAACTTAGGAGCGTTAGGTTCATATCAATTGGTATCATTGACAACATAAAATAAAAATATGGGATTTTATAGTAGTTGCTCATAAAACGTGTGGGCTCTCCCATGTTATACCCTTGGAATAGAAAAGTTTTAACTTTTAACTGTGTTATCTAATATTCTATTTTACTGAAAAGGTAACTTTATGATATAAACAAATTGCTGGCTTTGTGAAACTGTAGGGCCACTCATCAAGATTAGCTGCACTTGATTACACAGTATGCCTCCACAGTGAAGTGTTTGTATCCACACAAGGTGGAAACTTCCCACATTTCTTGATAGGTCATCGTCGGTACCTTTACAAAGGCCACGCCGAGACAATCAAACCTGATAAGCGGAAACTAGTCCAGCTCTTAGATAAACCGAACATTAGGTACTTGATTCCCTAATAACTTTTTTGCCCTGCTTTTCACATTCCTCAAACTCAGATTCCTTGGGCATTTTCTTTTGGTTGGGTTTTTTTTTAATATATATTTGTAGATGGGACTACTTCAAGAAACAAATGCAAGATATGCTTAGACACAATGACGCAAAGGGTGTCGAATTAAGGAAACCTGCTGCATCACTCTACACGTTTCCCATGCCCGATTGCATGTGTAAAGAACCTGATCCTGAACCTGAATCCGATCCAGCTTAAACCGGATTCGTGCTGTTGAACATCAGCAACGCAAAGTAAGACAGTTTGTTTTTGACTCCAACCATACATGTAATTTATATTTATGTTGTATCATGGTTCCTGTATAAGAATTTTTCCCCTCCAATTTCGGGGGATCTAATATATTAATATTTGTGTGTACATAACATTCTTTTAAGTTAACGTCAGTGATCATTCTTCCCTTCTGTTATATTGTAAGAGATGGATTGTGGACTTTCATTTCAAACTTAGTTACTCCATTGAGATGCTCATAAGCTATATTGTGGACTAGGTATTTCTTCCCTTGAAATATTGTGGACTAGGTATTTCTTCTTCTGCCGCTGAGATGACTCTTAAACCCATAAAAGAGCAAGCTATCAACATTGATTGCGATGGGGTTAGTGCATTTACACATTTCTCTAGAAAAAAAAACCCTTAAATCTGAATGTTTTTTTTTTCTTTCTCGGTGGTACCAATAAGTCAATAAGGTTGTTGTTCTTCCCTTGAAGACTATTGGACAAGAGGTTTCAATTAGCAGTGGAGAGAGCGATGCTAATTCTGATTACGAGGACGACTAGTCATGGCAATATAGCTATACTTATTCCAGTGTTTGCATTCTTTTAGTGCGTTGCTATGTTTTTGATTATTAAGTAAAACTGTAAAAATTGGAAATTTGTACTCCAGTTTTCACAATCAGTTCATAATTTAAACTTGAAACTAAACATTCGTGCATCATATCATACCTCTACCAATTGCTTTAGATGCGTGATAGACGAGATCTTACGTTTTGTTGAGTGTTTAACAACAAAATTAGATGTAAAGATCTAAAACTGAAAGCAATGTAACTATTTAGATATACACTTCACCGTAGTAAATGATGCTTCTTAAACAGAGTTTTATAGCTTATAAAATCACCTGATACTACCACCTTGTTCTACTCATGATTTTTTTTTGTTTTAAAAGAAAAACATAAGTTTGGATAAAACCTGAAAATAGCAGTCATCACTACGTAGATATAAAAATCATCGAATTTAAGAAACTCTAATTCATATGTGTAAAGAAGCAATAAGACTAGAGCAATCATCCTCCCTTGGTTGGTTAAAGAGAGGCCTAAACATCTCAAGAATTCTAGTCCTAGGGTTTATCACCTTGGGCTGTGATGTTTCAAATAGAGACTTCCACAAATAAAGAATGTTAGACTTGATGGCTTCTCTCGCAAACCCATTTGCCTCTGCTGAAACATCTTTGGAAGACCTCAACGTTTCCTCTAGCTTCTTCAGCTCTTGGTTGTAATGTTCAAAATCAGATAACTTCACTACTCCACCAAGAGAGCTTTCTCTGTTTCTGAGAATCAAAACAAACCGATCCAATTCTCTGATTCCAAACGTAAAATTCTGGCGAGTCTTTATGACCAGTCCCCATTGGTTTGATTTGCCACCATCCTCCTGATAGACTCCATTCTTAAGTTTGATATATGTTTCAAACACATATAGGATGACACAAAACAACCTTCCTACCACAGGAACGTTAATGTCTTTGTTCCCTGCATACTTCAATAGCCAAAGACAAAACAGTAACATAGAACCCATGTCATCAGATAACAAGAACATTGCTTCAGCCACAGAGAGTGAGAGGTCAACTCCGAGCCGCACAGCCTCCTTTTTCTGCTTCTCATAATTGGAAAGATTAGTCTCTTTAGTGTAAGGAGAATACCTAGATTGTGGCAATCTCTTGTTGTTACGGACAACGCGGTGAGTCATTCATAATGATTCCATCTGTTTCGAGAGGATCGATATGTCTGAAGAATTCATGTGGAGGGCTTTAGGATGCAGTGACAGACGAACCTCAAAACAAGAAGAGGAAATTTGAGAGAATTGAAGAACCCTAGATCGTAACTTCAACCTTTAGTGTGAAAACTTTTGAATGATATCAAATCTAAATTCGTAGAAAGAAACGAAATTAGTGAGTCTCCTCGCTATTGTATGTAGTGTTCTATGGAAAACTTCTTTGACAAGTAATAATAAGAAAAAGTATCCATAGATTCTAAAGGTATATTATATAGGAAAGGAAAAGGAAATATTTATAAGTTACCCATTGGGATTTGGATTTGGAGTGCTTTCTGCAGATCAATAAAGGCTTTTTTGTTTTTATCATGGAGAATATTTATTATACTACCTAATAAAAGGAAAGATGTATGTATCCACCTAATCTATAGATTATACATATAGTAGTATTATAGATATCGACTGGGGAGATCCAGTTTAAAAAGAATTTAGAAAGAAATTTAGAAATATTACTACTTTTATAATACCATCTATCAAAAATACAAATTGTTTCTTTGTCCCTTAAAAAAATACAGATTTATAAATTTCTATAGAGCATCTTATTAAAATATTATTCTTATGAAAACACATGTTACAAAAGGGTTGTAAAGTTACATAATGTTTGGAAGATTTTTTTCTAAGACTTGTTAAAAAATTGTATTGCTCCAAATTTTCCAAAGAAAATGTCATAGGGTATGAGAAACACTTTTAGGATTTAGTTTTTGGCGTGAGATAAAATGATATCTAACACTATTTATTTGAGAATCACTTTTAAAATAATAATTTTATATAAGATATTGAATATTATACTATGAATCCCATTACAAAATTATATTTAAAAATAATTAAACTCATATCATTAAGGCTAAAAACATCTAACACAAACTTCACACCTAATGATTTTTTTTAAATGATAAAATATCTAATAATTTAAAATAATATCTATTAATAGTCTATAAAGTTGAATAAGAATGATTTCATATCATTTACATTACTTTTAGTTATGTTTCCTTGCCATCTTTGTTTGATTCTATTTTATGAAAATGAAAAATGTTTAGTTGTTTCTATATTACAGTACAAATAGTCCAACTCATAAAACTTAATCTGATTTTAAAGGGCTTTGATTGAACGAGCATAATGATTTTGTCATCTAATCAACACTTTTTTTATGAATGCATATAAATAAGCATTTGGAAACTGCATATGCTCTCAAATGCTTTTTTTTCTATGCTTTCACATGAACCATTTGTAAACCATTTACTTATTAAAAATATTAAAATAATTAATATATTTCAAAAAGTTTTAAATTATCTTTTAAATGTAATATATATATATATATATATATATTAAGTATTTTCTTGTAATTTAATATCTAATCAATCATTGTTTTACTAATTAAATGTGTTATATTAATCAAAGCATACAACTCCTCCACTATACAGCTGCATATTGCTACTGTAGTACTCATTTTTTTTTTTTTTTGAATTCCTAATAGGTGTACATCCCCTCATGCCTGGGACAGAACATTTTATATAGTCCTTTCCAAAGCGCCGTCCCTCTAGACTTTGCTAGAGAATTTATATCAGTTGAGCTATCGACGCTTGGTTAGTACTCCTTTACTTTCAGTTGTGCCAATCAAACTCAAAGCCCTTACCAGCCGAAGAAGTACAAACTGACGGGATGTAACTACCATTAGACGGTGTAAATTTAAGCTCACAGCGAAGGTCAGACTTTAATTTCACTAATCGTAGTAGTCTGAATTGCCACCAAGTCTTCGATGCACCTATGATCTCGAACCTGATCAAATTTCTTTTAACCTCAAACTCTAAAGCTTGCCTCTGTGGTGGATTCAACTGTATCATAACCGGACACAAGACTGGAAGGACCATTATTGGTCCCTCGTTTTTAGCTTCAAACATACCAATTCTTATACCTGTGATCGGTTGAACTTCATATCTTATTTCATAGTAGGCTTCATCAAACACTCTGTAAGTGTTAGCCTTAGTATTATGAACTTGGATTGAAAGAGATATATTCGCCTGCAATACTCCACCTATGTCATCATACCTAGTCGATCAAATAGTAAAACAAATAAAATTAAAAGATAGATCATATACAATATCACAAAAGGGATTAAAAAAAAATATAGATCGTGGAGAGGCGTACTTACCTAAAGAAATCGAGATGACCATCCACGACACTGATGATAGGGATTCGCGGGTGAACGACAGTGAAGCATATGAATAGTACTAGGCAAATGGAGACAAGAGAGATCAACACTATTGCACAGATGATGGCTGCACACCATATGAAAGGACCTGGATTCTTAGGACAGGGGAATCTCCGCATAGTAATACCTGTTGTGACGACACACACTCAAGCAAGACCATGATTTATTTATTATTTTTATAAACTCACATCTATACTAGTATTTTTGCCAGTTTTTGCTCAAAAATAATTTTTGGAAAGTTTTTACATGCATTGACTTTAACATTAGTTACCACAAATTTGTAAGATTTAAAAAATAAGGAAATCTTTCTACCTCATTTAAACATAAATATATGATTCTCTTTCAATTTTATTTGAATTTATATTTAAATTATTTTGAATTATTCTATAATACATTTAGTTAATAAAAATTGTGATTTTTTCCTGCATATGATGTAATACAAATTTTTTAAAAACGGACATATATTACGCAATAGATGAATAAAAAAATACGGGTACAATATCCCACATCGCCTAAAAAAATTGGGCAATAGTTCAGATTCATATTATAAAAGAGACCAAAATGATTCATAATACAAATGAGTAGAAAGCTTGATTTATCAGCCATTCAAACTTTAAAAACTTTTAGTTGGTTTATTCCGGTTCTTTATTTTAAAGATTTTTAAAAAGGTAAATATTTATAATATTTAGAACTTTTAAAGAGTTAAATATTTATAATATTTAAAACTTTTAAAGAGTTAAATATTGTAAATATTTATATTTTATAAAAAGTATAAATATTATAAATATTTATATTTTTTTGAAAGTTAAACTTTATAAAGTGTTAAAAATATTAATAATATTTAAAAGTTTATGAAGTTTCAAATATTATAAATATTTCAACTTTTAAAAAAGTTAGAAGACCTTTAAAATATTAATAATATATTTAAACTTTTATGAAACTTCAAATATGAGAAATACTCAACCGTTTTAAGAATTCTAAGTATTATAAATATTTAAACTTTATAGGAAGCGTCCATCTTATAAAATGTAAATGGTTGCAACCTTAATAAATAACATATCAACTCAATCTAATATTTATAATAAAAAAAATATTAAAATTAAGATTATATAGTGAGAGTTAAAAATCTCGGGACGGAGTTATATAGTGGGACGGATTTTGTCGATATTTATATAAATTTAAATTAATTTGGTGTTAAACGGGTAAAACATCATTTCATTATTTTATTAACACTATCGGTATCCGAGAATAGACATATCTAATGAAATTGATTAATAAATATTATGTAAAAAATAAATTATATGGTTTAAACTTTCAACCATAAAAGTCTTAATTATTATATAATTATAACATATTTAACCAACAAATATAACTTATAATTTAAATATTTTAGTTATAAATAATCTGTCCCGCGGTGTACCGTGGGTCCTAATCTAGTTACTAATATTTCAGAAACATGAATTTAATTTTTTTTCAAATGTACTCTGCATCTTTCAAAATTCACATACATACATTAAGATGACCTTGCCAAATTAAGGTGGATGATCAATCTAAAAAAAAAAACTAGAGATTCTGATATCATTTCTATTTGTATCTTAACACTAACTAGTGACGGACCCGCACGTACGTGCGGGGTTTTTTTCGAAATTAATTTTTTTTATATGTGTTTCTCAAACTAATACTTATTTAATTTTATATTTTTGTAATTGTATTATTATTGTAGGTTTTTATTAAGTTTAGTAGTAATTTTAATAAAAATGTTTTTAGTGATAGTATTGGATTAGTTGGTAAGGAATACCTACAAATTGCTAATGGGCCTCGATGATTTCAATTTAATTGGGCTGTGGAAAATCTTCCATTATTGACTTGTGAATGAATAATTGTAGTAATTAAACAAAAAAAAAAAAAAAAAAAAAAAACAGAAAAGAAACGAAAAGACAAAAAAAAAAAAATTGGGTCTTCTTCTCCACTCCTCTTCGACTTTGGATTCGCAGCTAAACAAATACGATTCCAGCTGAATCTAAATCGATATTCCCTTTTTTCATACAACCCAGATACTTGATCAATATCTTTCGAGGTTAGAGAATTAATTTTGTGAACGGGTAAGTTAAAAGTTAGAACAGTATTTTCAATTTCGTTTACCAATTGAATTTGTTGTTTTCCTTGGAACCTTAAATTTTATCAATCGTTTAAATAGATTTTTGGTGTTGGATTTGTATTTTTACAGATTGTTTTAAACCTGGATCTTGTTGTTTATGCAGATTTTAATTTCCTTTTTTTGTTCTAGGAAAGTGGCTTTCTAAACAGTGCTCTTTATATTTCATCAATCAGGTTAAACGATTTCTCTAGGACAAACTCAGATCTACCGTTACAATCACTGCTTTCAGATGTTCTTGGTAATCTATTGAACTGGTAAGTAAATGGTTTGATCTAGTTCTCTATTAAAACCAAAATTTTAGTTGTTATTTGATTCGTAAACTAATTGATATCTTTTGTATGAATATAGTCTTAACAAGGAATTTTGTCCCATGTAAACCCGGTATGAGACTTTTTTTATCCTTTAGATATTAGTCTCTTTCATATTTTGTTATAAATTTTTTATGAAATTACATTGTTTACTTGTCAATTCTTCTTTCAAAATTTGTGTATTTTTTACCTTGTCAGGATATAAAACTGTTGAGGACTATGATTAAACCAAAGATAAGTATTGAAATCAATGTTAAGTTTAAACAGTTACAGGTTTTTAAGTTTACAAAACAATAATACGAATTTGTTTTTTGGTAGGCTGATTGTGAATTTTGGTTAAGATGACTACACTTAGAAACTGGCAGTCGAGTAAAGAATACATCAGCACTTGATATTTGTAAGTTTTTCAAGTTCCATATTCATCTCAAATCTTTGGCGTTTAAATCTTGTCTAAACTTTTTAATTGTTTTTGATTAAGAAAAAAAAAATTAAAGACAATACTTTTATTTGAGATTTCTTCAAATTGATTAACAAAGGAAACATTTTTTTTTTGTAGACAAAATTACTGTAATAAGTTTAATTTGTTATTTGATTTGTAAACTAATTGATGTCTTTTGTATGAATATAGCCTTAATGTGGAATTTATCCCATGTAAATCCGGTATTCAACTTTTTGATCCTTTAGATATTAGTCAGCCTCATATTCTGTTAAAAAAATCTTGTGAAATTACATTGTTTAGTTGTCATTTCTTCTTTTAAAATCTGTATATCTTTTACCTTGTCAGAATCTAAAACTGTTGAGGACTACGATTAAACCAAAGATAAGTATTGGAATCAATGTTAAGTTTAAACAATTACGTGTTTTTAAGTTTACAAAACACTAATACGAATTTTTTTTTGTAGGTTGATTCTATTTTTAGATTATGATGGCTACACTTTCAAACTGGCAGTCGAGTAAAGAATACATCATCACTTGATACTTGTAAGTTTTTCAAGTTCCATATTAATCTCAAATTGTTGGCTTTTAAATCTTGTCTAATTTTTTTAATTGTTTATGATTAACAAAGAATAATCAAAACTCACCAGAAATTCAATTCTCGACTTGTCACTAATTGTATTTAAATGTGGGGGCTATTGATTTCCTCAGGATATCAAACAGTTGAGGATCACAATATCAAAGATAAGAAACAGATTCAATTTTTTTGTTAATACAATTGCGGTTTTAATTTATATAACTAAACTCTGATTACATTTTTTTTTTCTTTAGGATGATCCTGTTTTTCCAGTAAGATAATCAAAGTTACAATTTGGAAGTGAATCAATGAAAAAGGCATCTATACTTTATATTGGTAAGTTTTCCAAGCCTCCTTATTCTTAGTTTTGTCATATCTTTAAAATTCTCTCAATTTTGTGATTGTTTATGATAAAAGTAAGTAATATATATGCACGATTTCTAAAAAATTATTTTTTAAAAAATAAGCTTTGAATAGTGTGGAGAAAATGAAGTTAAAACCACTCTTCAAACAAAAATAAGCTTTGTTGGTTTACTTCAAACAAAAAAAACCACACTATCAAACAACATAATATCTATAATTAAAGATAAAATACTTGGTCCTTAACATCAGCTCCTTAACATAAGCTTTCACTGCTTACCTTCTCAAAAACGTTTCTCTGTAACTGGCACCATACTCTTCTACACCATTCTTGATTCCTTTCATCCACTGTAACAATCCTTTTGAAATACCAGAAGTAGTAATAGGTTATATATTCGAAAAAATGTAGAAATGTCATATTATTTTATTATTAAAAATAGAGAAAATACGATAGAAAAAATCATACCTTTTGAAAGATTTCTGAACGAGTTATTTCAAATTCTGAAACACTTCTTTGAATACAACATTCATTGTTTGCTTCTGAGGGTTTCCTTCTTTATCCACAATCAAAATCTTCAATCCCTTTTTGAAGCCACTCTTGAAACTGCAACATATAGCTGACCATGTGAAAAACATGGTCTAGGCAAATAGAGGCCAACATAATCTAAAGACTGTCCCTGGCTTTTGTTAATAGTCATTGCAAAAGCAACAACTAAAGGTAATTGTCTTCGACGCATTTTGAAAGGTAGTTTAGTGTCTGAATGAGTGAGCAATATCCTTGGAATTAATACTTTGTCCCCAACTATGTCTCCTGTAATCACAATAGCTTCTAAAACAAACTCAGCCATTTGTGTGATCTGCAACCTTGTACCATTCATTAGCCCTCCCCTTGGATATATATTTCTTAACAACATAACTGGACAACCAACCTTCAATCTTATTCGATGATTAGGTACTCCAGAGACCTTTAGGCTATTTAAGAAATCAGGTGTAAGCACTGGATTGTTTTCATAATGTTTGTCAGCTGGATCTATAGAATCTGAACTTAGGTATGTTCTCTCCTCACCTATAGACATATAAACACGGGTCAGCATTAATGGCAAACTTATTATGTATTAGAACCATCGGAATTTGAAAACAACAAAATAGAAAAAGATTTACCTTCTAACTGATCAAGCATATACTCATTGATAATGCCAACATCCTCATTGGTGGGACATAAGATTGCTCTTTCTTGAAAGAACAAAGGATCTTTTTTATCTTTCAAAAACTTAGGATCTCCATAAATCTCTTTGCTTATTACTTCAATAGGGTTGTCTGCTGATGTGATTAAGAATTCTTCTGGGATATCTATCATAACTTCACCATCATTAGGTTCAGCTATCTTCCCATCACCCACTTTCAGTATCCAATCTGAAAAGTCCTTTAGCTCTTTAGCAGCTTTGGGATTCAAATCCTTTGCAAGAAGCCTCATATTCTTGGTCAACCTCAACACTTTACAATGTTCTCATATGTATGAAGCATTGAGTGCACTCATACATATTTCTGCTCTTCCAGCATTTGGGATAATGGGTAACACTTGTCTGAAATCTCCTCCAAAAACAACCACTTTTCCACCAAAAGGTCGATTTCCTGTTCCTTTCATAATATCTGACAAACTTCTATCCAACGATTTAAAACAGTGTTTGCTCATCATGGGAGCTTCATGTTATATTATCAAAGATGCTTCAGCCACTAGTTGAGCTTGATCTGATCCAGAACTCATTGTATATACACTACCTTCATGGGGATTAATTGGAATTCCGAATCTAGAATGTGTTGTCCTTCCACCTGCTAGCAAAAGAGAAGCGATTCCACTGGAGGCAACATTTAAGACAATAGATCCTCTTGCTCTTAATGCTGCTGAAAGAGTTTTGTAGAGAAAGGTTTTACCAGTTTACATCTGTCATTGACTTTAGCCATTCATCATGTTTTTGTTGCTGCTCATCCCTATCATAGTTTTTTTCATCCACAATCAACACATTAGTGTCGTCAAGGGTATCTTCTGGTATATGCGGCATTGTCGTGAAGGCTGACAACGATGTTCCATTGTTTTTCAATATGCTTTCGATATCTTGTAAGGCAAACCTCTGCTTATCCTCATCAGATAGCATGAGTTCTACAACAAAAACACGTTTATAAGATTAAATTTATATATATAACAATATACACTTTATTCAACTAAAAAAAAAACTATCTTATACCTGGTCTTTTAAAGTATTCTCTCCGTCTCTTCTCAATATCTTCCGATAGTAGTTCCCATGTTTTCCACCAAACTACTTCTGGTTCAGATAAACTAAAAGATTGAAGCATTACCACAAAAAGACGACGTAAGTAGTTACCGGTACTCCAGAAAGTTGTTCTCACAATATCATCAATATACTCCTGATCATTATCAAGCAGCCCCAAAGCAAAACATGCCTTCTTATAAGTTTCATAAACAACTCCTTTAACAGTTTTTATGTCATCAAAGCACTCTGGACCTATATGAGTGTTAAGAAGGACTCATAGATAATATCCATCTTCCATACCTATGGGAACATAGTTTATCCTTCCTATGGCTGTACCTGGTCTCTTCCGCAGATTAAACTTCCTTCTCTTTCCGTCCCATGTGAAATATTCAGGAATTTGCGCATAAGTTTTTGTTTTAGCCAGTGAACTAACCTTATTCAATTCAAACCAAGCGAGGAACATAGAATTGACTACCTCCCCCCTATCCAAAACTGTTTGAACTTCATCATCTCCCTTGAAGTAGATAAGATGCTGCCCTTCTAGGTGAAAAGATAACCTTTGAACTGATGTTGATCTGTAAGTTATTGGGTTTTTCAAGATTCTCCATTCTGCTTCGCAAGCTGAAACATACCTGCCAGTGAAAAATTATTATTAGACCAAATATTTACAATTACCATGTTTGATTATGTAAGATTAATATAAAGACGATTACCATGTTACAATTACCATATTTACAATTAGACGAAATATTTACAAATAACAAATTAATATTCATACTTACCTACAGTCAAAGAAATCTTTTATTTCATCAACGCTACTGCCACCAGAAGTATTTAAAACGGGAGTCTCTGTACTGACTTTGTTGGAAGTATAATTTTCTTTTCCACCCTTTTTTTTTGAAGATGGCTCAACAACAACTGAAACACGATCCTGCCCTTTCGTTATATACTTGAATAAGTATTTGACAGAACCCGTTTGGTTGCATCACTCAACGTTAATGTGAGCCCGGTATCGTAGTAACAATACTTTGTTATATGGTATAGCATAGCGATTGTCACACTTAAAACCATTCTTCTCAACAAAATGCTTTGTTTTTCTTATTCTGTAAACTGGAAAAGCTTCTTTATCAACTGTTGTGTGGTCAACATGCTTCTTAGGGAAAAATTTTGAACATTTTCCTTCTTCCATACATGGTGAATTCATGTTGAGAGATCCACATGGGCCATGTATCATCATATCCTTAACCAACTCATAAAGCTTTGGTTCCTTGTGCTTGTCTGGGATTTCAGCAGAGATCATTTTGTCAATGTCTTCTGATTTTGGCAATTTTGAATCTGGGTGCATCCATAGTAAAATGTGGGCATGGGGAAGTCCTCTCTTCTGGAACTCAATAGTATACATTGCTGTAAGAGGTATAAACCGAAACATATTAATCAAATGTTCACGCATCAAATAGGGTCGTACATAAAAATAGATTCTTAGGGTTACTTACATGACAATGTCCTCCCTAATATGTGTTTCTTTGTTAGATCATCCATAAGATAGTTAACCTTCATCTTGAACACTCTGCTTATAATCTCAGGCCTATCATCAGTATTCAACTTTCTCGCTGAACAAAATCGGACCAGCTCCGGCCATTTTGGGTTGCAAGTGAATGTGATGAATAGATCTGGAAATCCATAATACTTACAAACGGCCATTGCATCTAGATACATATTCCTCATATATCTAGGTCCACCAACGAAAGAAGCTGGTAAGTAACATTTGGTCCCTTGCTCATTTAGATTTGTGTTGCCTTGATTAGCAGCATCCTTCACTGTATCATAATTAGCAGCCCTTAAACTTGATTGATTCAGCTTTAGGAAAGTTAACCTGTTAGTCTCTATAGTAGTGTAAGCGTCCACTAAGAATTGCTGGAACAATCTTTTCGAAAGTAGCAGGTTATGTGATTCGTTCTTCCTCTCTTGTATTCTGAATGCAAACCATTGGCGCAAACTTATGCACTTTCTCTCATTCTCCACATCTGAAGTCTCTTTTTTTTTTTTTTGCCACCACCTGGTCCTTTTAGTATTCCCGGTCTGTATTCATCCTCACCTTTTGGAAACAACAAAGGATATTGTAGAGCAAGATAGGCTGGATGAATTTCACTTATTCTTTGTAATTCCCCTGATTTTTCTTCAATAACAATGTCGCGAGTTGGCATGGCCACATGAAAATCTCCTGGAATCAATGCAGCAACCTCTGATGTTGTAGGCACAACATAAGTTCTTTCGTCCTTTACACGATCACTGACTATTCTCATGTGAAAACTTTCTTCAGGATTAGTATCTAGACGCTCTTTAGCTGACCTAAAGTTTTCGACGTATGGATTGACATCATCTAGCAATTTAATTATAGCAGTAATTACTTCTGCCCTTAACTTCTGTTTTTTTTTTTTTTTATATATATTTCCCTCCATTTTTTGATTTACTGGATAAGAAAACATAATGTTAGAAAATTTTAACAATCGAAAGATTTATAAACAATAGTGTTTAACATATCTTACGATACCAGCTCTGTTTTCAACCTCATTCTCAGTAGCTACAATATACAACTCTGAAAACTTTGGAAAATCACCTGCTGTAGGTTTCAAACTACCAAGTAGATGATAATTCTCTCCTTGTATTTGAAACATATTTGGACCACGTTCCTTAACAACAGAGTTTTCACAACATCCACCCAGTGAGGTCGAATGAAATTATCATGTTGTAGGCTCTGATATTCTCCCTGAAATGTCTACTCAATTCATCATCATTTGTTAGCAAAGCAAATAACAACTCAGGTTGATAGTGTAGAATATGCAATTTTACTGCTCCTTGTAAACAACATTGTGTGAAAGTAGGATTCTTATCTCGCTGTTGCCTGTTAATTCGCTCCCCATACCACATTATGGTGCCACAATATGAGCATGAATAAGTTGGGTTCCCATGATCAAGATACTCTACATGTAAATTTAAAAATGGGTATATGAATAACATGTCGAAAGCTTAAAGGTTTCGAAACTATAATATTTGAAACACAGAGAACGAATACACTACCTGTTGTTTTTTTATTTGCTTTATGTTTGGGAGTTTTCTTTTGTTTGGATCCAAAAGCTTTTGTCAAACTTTCATCTAATATGTGCAAAAGTTGATACCCTTTAATAACTTATGCAGGTACATCTCCAAGCTGATTATCGCAATCTGAAAATTCAGACTCATTTTCTTCTGAAGAACTGCTGCATTGGTATGTTTGTTGATCTTTAGCACCATGTTCTTCTATGTTATGTTAATATACACAAATTATTATGTTAATATAAGTTTCATACAAAATGCAATAGCAGCATTGAAAGCAATTGAATTAGTTTTCACCTGGTTCATTCATCGTTTTATTTTGGCAGGAATTACGGAGATAGTCTCCAGTGTTTGGTACTTCTTCAAATATAATGGGAGCATTGGGTTTTTTTTGCCTCGCCATCAATTTTGCTAGCCTTAACGATGTTTTTGGTCTGGTAAGTACAAATCTTGTTGAGGCTATAATTGAGACAGAAATGACGAAATCAAACAAATTAGTTCCATACATAAGACAACATCCTACTTACAATATATAGTATATCATTGCAAAACCTTTTTACCTTGTTTGCTATTTACTGATGGTGGAGACAACTGTTTTGATATACAGCTTGTTTGTCTCTGTTTTGTTTGTGGTGTATCTTCCACATTTTCAGAATGATTGGTGAAGGACATATCATGCAATGGGTTTTGCAATGAGGATATTCCAGTATTTGCAGTGGTCCCTGCATCAATGTAAGTATGTAACGTAACAATATTGTATTTTTCTTAAATCTATTTACTGGTTACGCGTACTAAACCAAACCTTGTTTCATAGTTTCAGATTGAAGATTCACATCTACAATACATTGGGATGTTGGTTTTTTCATCTGTGCTGATGCACGCTGGTCAGAGTTGGGAATCGTCAATAGGTTTGTAACATCTGACAAAACTATTCTGGGTTTCAATGTTGACATTTTAGTAGAAACTGCTAAAAATAAAATATTTTAAAATTTGACTCATATAGGGAAAACACTGGTTTTACCTTAACATATATTGAATCATGGAATTAATAGTATAGATGATGAAAATGCTATGATTTTACCAGATTGCATGCTTTGCACATGAGGATGAATTGGCAATTCTTGAAAGTAGGGAAGACACTCAACTTTATCAGGTTTGTGCTTTAAACCATCAAAAATTCTCTTAAAAACAGATTCAACTTGAATAACATTCCCATGATCACTCTAAATGGTAGGATTTCTGTTTTCATCGCTGATAACTGACCTTCCTCGTTTTGTATTAGTGATTTCATATGTTTTTTGAGATCCACGTTGACCATCATTTTTTCTCTTCTTCATTTTTTCTATGAACAAAGTATCTCTTATTTATAAGTGTTTCTTATATGTTAAACAATTCTGTTTAAGGTATAGCATATCAATTCGATCATTTTAAATAATCTACTGATAATAGGATTTTGGTTAAAATTATGTAGCTATTTGTTAACATAGATTCCATGATTATAACTGACTTGTTCTTTGTTACCGCACATATTGCAATTATGTAGAGTAAGATATAACAAATCAATTTATTCGTTTACGGTAATCCTTGATTATAGGTGACTTGATCTTTTATATAATGACAGATAGTTAACATTATTTTAATAAAACTGTACCCTGATTAGTGCAACTTAAAAACATTAGTACAGTTTGGATCTATACTATTATAGGATCATAATCTATAATGTATTGATCAAAAAAAAAAATCTGAAAATTATGATTGTCGTCTGTTTCTGTTTATAATCTTACAAATTAAACCTGCACGGAGGACATCTATATTGTTGAACTTTTTCTCAACAAAGAGAAATATTTAATGATTTTTATGTTTACATGTGATTTTGTCTGATATATATAATATCAAATCTTCAATATGGTTTGAAAGAATCAGAATACTTGTCTAAAAAATGTGTTAAGGTTATTGTCTGGTTGAACTTATTTTCCATTATTGTCCGAATCTAGAAATTGATGTTTTTGGTTATTTGGCTGACTTTTTTCAGGATATATAAATTCTTCAAGGTGGTTTGGAAAAGGGGGATACTTGGAGAATAAATGTTTTCAGGTCAGTCTACCAGTTTAAAAATCTATAAATTATGATAACAATCTTTCAAATGCTAAAATCGAATTTTATTAATATATGAGGAAAATGCTGAGTAACAACAAAGAAATCAAATTTTAAGTATGGAAAAAAGTTTGAAACCTAACCAATTCTGCTGGAATGAACTAAGTAAAAACTAAAAAAAACCATACTATTTTATTTTTGCAAAACTTAAACGATCACCACCAAATCTTAAGCCTCCCCTCCTTCCTTTCCTGGAATCTTTTCACCAACCTCTTCAATCGCTTCTTTGATAGATGGTAGACACATCTTTTTAGAAGTTGATGATTGGGCTGTAGCATCTTCATTAGAATCATCTTTTCTTTTTGAAGAAGGTGTAGTAACATTTGTCCCAATCTCACTACTATTCGTCAAACAATCTTGATCCTACAAAATCACATGTAAATGATTATTGAAATGATCATTATTAGTTCCAAATTTAGGTATAACACACATACCTGGACATCAGTAGAGATAACATCCTTAGGATCAACAACTACCTCAGAATCTTCAATGTTGTCAACATGTGTATAATTATCACCCATCTCTACGTAAGAGACCTTGTAAGTCTCTTTACCTTCTATGATGTTGGAGGTTTCTACAGAAGCAAGAAATAGAAAAGTCTTCCCTACCAAAGCTTGTAAAGCTGGTGGAACCATCGTTGGATCCTTAATCTGTAAATTTAATTGAAAGATATAATAAAACTGCCTCTATATTTGTTTACTATAAATAAATTATCAGATGTTAAACCTCATCGTATTGTCCTCCTAAAACATCGATGGAAGCTTGGTTGACCACCTTGATAGCATTGGTGTCAAAGAGAATAAACTTTGTCTCACCAGTGTTATCCATAACATCTAGGACCAGTTTGTACCTAATATACATAATGCCTAAATAACCAAATGATTAATTATACACAGTCACATTGCATTGAGTAGGCAAACCTAAATAACTTTAAGTGAAACCAGTTACCTGTAGTTAACCTTTGATACATCTTGATTGCATGTCTTGCACTCAAACAGATTCTTCTTGTTTTTGGTCATGATATCATTCTCCTTTTTTGGTATAAGAAAGCATGTTCCTTTACACTTTACACAGGTAAAGTAATACCAGCCAAACTCCATATCGATATGATAGATATGGCAAAGTATGTTAAACTTTCCTTCCTATAAAATAATTCAAAAGAATTAGTAAAGTGTACATTATTTAGTTTTAGGACATAAATAGGAAGGCTACCATTGTAGATTCAAGTATATCTGAAATAGTGCTTCGTGGGAAGTGGTTGATGTAATCTTCCTTGTCATTTTGTTGGTTCCCACCATTGCAGTTTCTTTTTCTGATAGTAACTTTCAAATTATCACTTGGCAACCTATTAATTAAATTTGAAAACAATTGTTTTGTTAAAAATATTTAAACAAAACAATTTAGAGCCATCCAAATTTTTAGTTTAGAAAAATACTCTGCAACAAAATCTTGAACAGGAGAGTAGTCTGGGTTGATTAGCATCAAGGACATATCAAATGCATTTGAAACTGTTCATTGGCCTACATAAGTTGAAATCGAGTGAATCCAAACATGAACCTTCATAATCCACATATAACACGAAACAAATTGACAAAACTTACCATTGTATGTATTTATTTTTGCACAACGCATCAAGCATATGACGATTGAATCATTTGCATTATGACATGTTGTCCAAATATTGTCAGCAAACTTTCCCCAGAAGGTGCATGACAAACGCTGATCACTGTTTTGTTATGACCATCAAAAAGTAATTTTTAGTGTTTATTACTCGCAAGGTAAACAAAATTATTGAAAACTGAATTTTCTACCTTGTGTCGCGTAGCTCAACCTTTAATCTCTTATTCGGTTTGTCATTGACTTCTGACATCTTCATATCACCAATAGAAACCACCTGACCAACAACATCTGTAATAGGAAATATGTAGCACATACTCATATTAAAAATATTAATCCACGTATCTATAGCTATAAATTTTCATCCAACAATATAATAGATGTACCTATTAGAATGTGTTCATTCAAACCATCTTCTGCAAGTATGTTCTCATATGAAGCTAGATCAAGATAAAAGTCATTGGACAAATCAGGACTACGAGTTATGAGGGTTGAGTTCATGATGGTCATCTTGTATGGATGTTTGGTAGCCCGAAATTTCCAGATGCTCTTGTCAGTTGAAAATTCTGAATAATTCTCCACTCTCCAAAGACGATCAGCCTTTGGAATTTCTTCAACTGCTGCTTCTTGACCGTTGCATGAATTAGAGCACCCTAATAATGAAACAATCATGCTATTTTAGAACATATAATCATTGATTTATCATAGACTATGACGAAAAAATAAACTTACTGCGGTATCAGCCAATATCATTTCTAGTCTCTCCAGTGTATGTCATACACTGCTTCCACATATGAACGATCTTGACTCTAATTTTCCATGTTGTTTTGAAGGCCTTAAGATCAGAGAGATTTGTGAAAGCATCATTGGCAGCCATCTCTTCTTAAAAGGTGATTATCTGACTTATTATTGTAGGTCTTTCTCTGTTAGATCGTTTATGTCGTCTACGCTTGTTTATATAGAAATTTGACTTGTGAATTGTTGTGATTGTGTAAATGGTAGAATATTTTGTGAAACAATTAATGATTGTCAGTTAATATTTTGACATAGACTTTGATCTATCATTTTTTTTTTTTAAAGTTATCATTGATTTGATTAAGGATGATTTTTCTTGGAAATAGATTAATTAACGTTTATGTTTGCTATGACTGATATTACATTTGGTAAGTTTTTAAAATCTGAATTGTTTAGATTTCCTGAGTTTTTGCAGATTAAATGACGAAGTGATATGGAAATTATTTCCTTATAGCAAATGGTAAGTTATTTAAAACGGTTTTCCAAACGAATCCCTGTTTTGTTGGAGATTAAACGATAAACTATAATGATATGATTGGTATTCCATATAAATCTTTTTTGATTTGTTGTGTTTTTGCAGATTTTACAATCCGGATACTTTGACAATTACTACCTTGTGTCTCGGAGCTCATCCTCTAATCGTTATGGAAAATGGTAAGTTGTCCAACTCGGTTATCTCTAAAATCCCGGATTTATTGGAGATTATATGATAACAGAAAAGATTGTGGGTGCTAATGATTTTAAACGCAAGCTGTTTGATTTTTATTTACCTTGTAGGATTACGGGAAGTAAACTGTTTGGATACATATGTACCATATCAAAGATCCGAATATGTTTATTACCAAACAAAGAGGATCCGCGTGTTTTTACCTTCTAAGATTACCTCTTTGTCCTCAAAAATTTTTTCCTTTGTACTTTGCTTTTTTATTTTGTAGGGGCATGTAATGGAATACTTGTTTTTTTTTTTTTTTTTTTTAAGCCTAAGTGTGCTTCCCAATTAATAGTATAGACTAAAAGTAGCATTTAATAGTATATCGTTGATGATAAGAATATTATACTAGAGGGTAACCACAATCGGAGTCAGCACAGTGACGAGACGGAGAGAAAACAGCGGCAACGGATTGAGAAGCGTCGCCTAGAGATTTGAAGAAAGCAAATCTTGAGCTTGTAAAGAATTGGTAAATGTGGCACAAATTATATCTATACTAGGTACTAATCCGTGCTACAGCATGGGACAAAATATTTTTATAAGCGTTATTTTTATGTAAATTAAAAAAAAAACTTAGTCGTGTTTACTTTGGAACGGAAAATACGTCCTATCCTGTCTTGTCCCCTCACGTCCCAACCCATCTTTTCTCGTTCCGTTTCATCCGTTTCATCTCGTCTCGTCTCATCCAGTCTCGTTTCGTCTCGTATCCATAAAATTTTTTGTCCGATGTTTTTTCTCTATTAAATAATTACTCGGTAGACAATTTTACTAAACAATTTGGGTAAGAAATTTAGACGGGATAGTAGAGTTCTCCTTTGAATATTTTTTTATTTAGTTAGTTGAAATTATCCAAAATTATAATTTTCAAACATATAATTGTCACCAAAATTTCAAAGTGCCCATTCCAAAGTGGTTAATTACCTGTAACATAGTCAATTCTTACCTAAATTAGTGAAAACTTGACAATTGAATTTATCTACTATATTTTCTGATTTGTACTTTTATCTAAAATATATGTCTCTCTTTTTCTAAAAAGATTGATCAAAATATTGTTTTTCATTATTCGAATTACCTGTTTCAGTTTACTTATACTATTTCAGTATATGTACTTAATTAGTAAATTAATTACTTAAAAACACTGATAAAACATATATTCAGTCAAATAATAAACATTTTTAGGTTGTAAAATTTTAATTGTATAATATTAATATTTTCCATATTTATTAGGTTGCCACTCTTTTACGGTGTTTTGTTAATATTTTTGTGTATATGTAGAATACTCCAACCCGTACCGAAAATAAATATGATCATCATCTTCATCAGCTGGAAAATATATATTGTTTGCAATCCATCCATAATAATCAAGCACAAACCGTGTTTGTTAAAAATGTTAAAGTAATTTTGTTACGGGGTGTTAAATCTCCTCCCGTCCCATCCTTTCCGTCCTGTCCTGACCCATCCCGTTAGAAATTTTATGTCCCATAACCGTTTCCTTTTAAATAATTCCTCATATAATAATTTATTAATAATTTTTGACTAAAAAATATAAACAAAATACATGTATTCTCCATTAAAGTGTTTAATATATAGTTACAATTCCGTTTGGGCTGAAATTTTTGTTTTAAAATATGGTTTAGAAGAAATTTTATTTTAAGTTGTGAAAATTATTGACCATAGATCCATACGTACATGCGGGATTATATTTATAAATTTATTTTACAAACTTATATTAGTTTATGAATGTTTTAATCTAATAATCGTCTCGCCATGAGCTTTGGATTGGCATGATGGAGAATCTGGATCGAATGTCAACCAAATTAGCGATCGTTAAAAACTTGAATTATCAAATAAGATAAAAAGCCGCAAAAAAGGTAAAACTTCCTGAACTAAATGATCTAAATAAAATTGGCAAATGTGTCAAACCTATCTGCTAAGTCTGCCCCAAAAATATATTTTTTTTTTGTGGAATAGTTTGTAATTTATTTGACAGAAGCTTACACAAAATCATTTATCCTGCAAGAAACAAAAATATATATCAAAGAACATAGATATCAAATTATTTAAAATGTAAATCAGAAATAAAAGAGTGGAATATATATTAAAAAAAAAAAGAAAACATTAAACATGAAATATTTATCGAGTGTAAATATATATGATGCATTTTAGTAACAAACTTTGAAACAAATATAAAACATATAAAAAATCATATGTTGAAAAAATTAGGTCAGTTGTTGAAAAAAGGTTATAAAAGCAAAATAGAATAAAAAAAAGTTAACTAAAAGAACTATAAAACTCAATTGTACAAAAAGTCAAAAACGTTAAACAATGTGTATCAAGGGTTGAAATAATACTTCTTTATATAGATGAATGAAGAATACTCAAGAATTTAAGCTTTAACAAAAAAATCTAAACGATTGGTAGCTAACTTTCCAACATTCTCAAAATAAAATGAAGGGAATTATAACTTGTTAATTGGAACTATAACTGGTAAAATTTAAAAATAAAATTTCGGATATGATTTCAACACAAATTGGTAATTGAAATTATAATTGGTAAGAATTAAATCTATTTTTTAGAGAATTATTCAAGTTGAATTTTTTTAAAGATTTGTATCCCTACTTAATTACATTTCCATAATTTTTGTTTTGTTTTAGTTACAAAAATATTTAATATATGGCAAAAATGTAATCCTTACATTTAAGCATAATAAATTATTAACCCGTTGTACAATGTTCATATATTAATTTTTATATAATAATAATATAGAGATGCTTTCTTTTAATCCATAGAATGAAATTAGTATGAGTTTGATACATTATAAAATTTATTTTGTCGTATTTATAATTACTTTTATTGTTATTTAGTTCATATAATCACTCGCAATTATACATATAATTTCTAATTTAAGTATGTAACATCGTTAATTTGACAGATAACATTATATTCTTACCATAATTCTAAAGACTAAATATAGAAAATATAATTGTAAAAAATAAACCAAATTAATCGAATCAAAACTTGTTGCAGAGTGTCAAATCCTTTTTCTTGGTTTGAAAACAAAAAATTTAGTTCATCCAAAAATGTGCATTGTCGATTTGTTCAACAGAGAACATTGCAATATACCCAACAAAAACATGTCACACAAATTGATTTTGCATACAAAATCAAAAACAAAGAACGTAAGAAGAAACAACATGGATGTTATCTACCAAACTGACGATTCTATAAGATTCCATCTGGTTGCTAAAACTAAACAAACCTCAACTTATCCAATAACTAAGATTCTTAATAAAAAAATTCTTAATAGAAAAAATCATGTACCAACTGAGAGTAGATAGATATTTCAGATGTCAGTAAACCTTGATTCTTGCTACGGCTAGGGAGAAACAGTAGAGAAATGTGTTGAAATCTGATCAAAGAGAAGACATTACAAAATATGTATGACATGTCTGGTTGTCATAAAGGATCATGTCTTCTTAGCTTGTTGTTAGCAGCTGCATGTTCACATACCAACTGAATGGATTATGGAGATATACTGTGACGAAGAATCCATCAATGTAGTAGAACTTAGCATTCCCAACTACCAAAAAAGAAACATGTTTCACAAAATCTCAGCAGATTCCAACATATGGAAGTATCAAATCTTATAAAGTAAACTCTATAAAAAAAGGCAGTAGATGAGATTTCATTTGACCTAGAGCCCAGTACTCATGCTTATGAAAGTGTTCAACCTTGTAGCAGCTTGCAGCAGAAAGATTTGCAATGAGCGACCTACAGAAAAAGGGAGACACGCCTCAATACAACTCAACAGAAGGACATCTTATTAAGAAAATAATCAAAAGCAAATATAAAGATTGATTGTAACCTAACCTTTCTCCACCAAGAACACAGACACGGCAAGTTCTGGTAGGTTTTGACTCATCTCCAAAAGAGTGGACATGGATATAGAACAATAGGTAATAAACAGTTTATAGCACCCGTTGATATGGACTTAAATCAGAACCAAACACCAATAACTAAACCTAAAGAAGACTCACATTGACACCAGCTGCGGTAGCAACCTTCATTGCCTCTCTTTATTTGTCCTTTCCAATGGATCCCATGTAACTGGTTGCCTAAAGAGTTTGAAGCATCCACTGCAGTAATCAAATAAATTGTAAGGTTAAGCAACAAAGGTACTAACAGTTAAAAATAGTTATGAGGATAAGGTTTAACAGTCGTTTACCTGGACCAGTTTGATTGAGTTATGGGTAGCACCTGAAAAAACGAAACCAAATCAAGAAGATATCACAAATTCTTCTAATAATGCATATAAACACCAAATATAGAAAAATAGCGCAAGAAGATGATGAATTAACCTCCAGCAATGTATTCGACTGAACTTCTGCCTCATTTCATCGTACCTAAGCAATACCAATTATGATGTGAATTAACAAAAGATAATGTGAAAGGTATCCATCTTAAAATCATGATGATGACCATCGAACATACAATGGTTTAATATTCTTATAGTTACTCTGATCACGAAAGTCATATAATTACCAGCTCGATCAGGTGAAACCTTTCCTTCAATCATAAACGATTTTGCAGTATTACGAAGTTTTTTTCTTCACCAAATGATCTCATACGTATATATAAACGTCAATCCTACAAAACCCAAAAACATGAAACTAAGAAGAAATAAAAATCTGGGAAATGAACAAAATAAGGTCTCATTAAAATACAAAAACAACTTACATCTTGTAAGCTTCCCAATTACTTTGTGCCATAGCTTCAGCCGAAGATCGAGCTATAAAAAAAGAGTATATCAATTGACTGAAATCTTCATGTTTAAGTAAGCAAAAATGATATAGGCTCAGAGTTTTTTTTTTATTCTTTCAATAAACAAACAAACATTAATGGTAAAATATGGTTTTGGGTTTTTGTTTCTTTTTTCTTTTAATTAAGTTTAGACTGAGTTTTATCATCTTATTATCATATTGATGACCAGAGAAGAATCCAAAACCATTCTACATCAAGATTCAGAAACAAAATTCCAATTACACTTGGTTTTAATCATCAAACATAGATTTAAATTCTAAACTTAATTAAAAGATAAAAGAAACAAAATACCTTAGCATATACAAGATGCTTGACCAAAATTCTTTGCCTTCTTCTCTTCCTCTTATCATCTCTTCGACTTTGTCGACAAAAAGGAAAAAAAATCTTTAACTCTCCATTTGGGAGAGACGGCGAGAGAGAGCAAATGCGAAAGAAAAATAAAATTTAGGTTTAGTACACTCAGTCAATTGAACGGTTCAGATTTATGCTCAAAAATATAATAAACGGTTGAGATTAAAAGCTAAAATCGGGTCACATTAATGGGTAAAAGCTAAAATCAGATTTATGCTCAAATAAATTATTTTGTCTTATTTCCAATGGCATTGTGATGTAATTTCTTACAAAACTAAGGTTACTTTGTTAAAATGTTTTAGGATTAATAGTAGGAATATAGACTATAAATGTTGGGTTCCATTTTGTTATATGACGACGACACATATTTTCTTTGCGTAATAAACATAATAATAATAGATATTAACTTTAACAAAAAAAATAATAATGGATATTAATATGATTACCATTTACTAAAAAAAAATTCTAATTATTGAGGGTAAAAACGTCTCTACACAGATTAATTAGTTTTAACACTTTTTGATAATTAAAAATCTATATTTAATTGAGTTCTGACATAAATAAAAAAGATATGACATTGAGTTATATCCTAATAACTATATTCAATCATTATGTTTTCTCTCACATCGATCAATAAATTTTTGACATGCCTAAAAAGATGACAATTTTTTATTCAATATTATTTCATATATTTACATGCATGGATGATTTAGATTTATTTTTCAATTTTTTTTTTAATCTTCGTACAGGTTTTTTTAAATATTATATTTGTAACACCTCGTATACACGAGACCTCATCTAGATTATTTTTGATATATGTTATGATTCAAAATTTTAAATAATGAGTATAACTAGGATTTAAATTGTGATACACCATATTACAATTTTTTATCCAATCATTGATTAACTTAATTCGACATGTTCAATATTTTAATATTCGTGATGTTAACAAATTAATAAAATGATTATTTACCCGTGTTGTAACATCAGCTAATGATATTATAAATTTATATTGATGTTGATACAAGCTCTTCCTACTATATAAACACGTTTCATGGTGTTTTAAACTTTTATAATTTCAGATGTTCATAATATTTTTAAAAATGATCAAGTTTAGAGATATAATTAATACTATTTTATTAATTTTTAAAAAAAATTAAATTTATTATATATAGCATAATTAAACAGTTCAGCTAATAAAAACTGAATTAAACCGATAATAACTTTTAAGTTGAGATGCTTGTAAAATTAAGCTTACTCAGATTTTGATACAATTTGATCTTATTTTTAATAAGAATCTGAATTATTTTAGGCCATATGAAACATTAAACACACATTTTTCTTTCTTTAAATGAGTAAAATGTGATTATGTGGACCTAATTTACACTAAAACTTAGCTTAATAAAGAAAGCTTGGTATACACTTTACATATTGCGTAATGAATTTTATATCTTCCAATGTGGAATAATTCTAACAAAACCGACAACGAAAAAGGCCTCCAAGATTGTGTGATACGAGTGACCAACTCACATATTTGCTGACATCAACAAGACAACAACGCCTAATGCTCAATTCTCTCGTAGTCTCGTTACAGGCAGCCTCTAAAACAGTATCATCACAACGAACAGCAAACATTCTAGTGCGAGACTCTTGTCATGTCGAATATTTTATCCAAAAACAAACCAATTGTCCAACCAAAATAAATGGTTCTTCCATCACTACACCATATATTAACATAACATAACTTTTAGAGCCAATTATCTTATTAAGATTACAAAATTGTTCAAAAATCATGAAATTGTACCACACCGACAACGAATACGAACCTAATAAACAAAATAAGATCATACAAATGAGATAAATTATAAACCTAGATGAACTCGTGATTGTACGATTATATCTTGCACATAACACAAACTATATTTTGTTCAAGGAAGAACTTTTTTAGTATTTTATTTACAAATTATGGGAAATTTTTTGGGTTCACTTATATATTTGCTTTTGTTTTGTGAAACAAAGGACAAGTGTTCTTACCATTTTAAACCCTTATAGGAATCTGTCTTCTAGTAGCTGTTTTAATAATATGGGAATGTATTATTAACCTTAGTTATATATATGTATACCAATTTTGTCAGTTGCGTTCTTTATCTTGTCAGCGGTTTTGAGGAGATGTCTTTAAAATTTAAAAATAATAAATAAAGAAAAATATTATTTAAATAGATTTGATGTCTTTAAACTTAAGACATCATGTTTTAAATGTCTTGGTGAAAACATTTAAACCTCTGTTTTAAAAATCTCCGTCTAAGACTGATTACATTCTGTAAAATTGCTAGGTCCATTCTGTCCGTTTCGATTAATGACTATTTTCCCACTTAATTTTGTGTTTACCGAATATTTTTGGAGCCAAATATAAATTAAACATATATTTTTTGTTATTTAGACATTTAAATTAAAAGTTTATGATGTTTTACAATAACTAACGTATAAACTTTTAATGAAAATCATAATTTTTTTTTTAAATTACGTATTTACCATAATTTTAAAGACAATACTATAGTTTTATATTTTATTTGATATTTTTTCTTTTAACAAAAACAGAATTGTACATAGATTTAGTACAATATATTTTTTATTTTATTATTATTTTAATAAAAAAACCTTAAAAATATTCTCCGATTAATCTCCGTTTAATCTCTGATTTTTTCGCTAGGCGTTAGACTCACCCCGACCGCCCGACTAGCGCCTAGCGATTTCTAAAACAGAGATTTAAACCATAATGTCTTAAGTTTAAAGAAACCAAAACAATGAAAGTAATGTTTATTTTTCATTTATTATTTTATTTTAATTTGAAAACATTTTATTGTAAAGATGAGGGATGGAGATGGTCTAACACTCTTGTTGGCCCTGTTATTTTGATGATCGATGAACCAGCAATAGCAACAAAAGAAAACCAATGTATTTTTATTACTTTAAACACAAATTGCATAAAGTAATGATGGTGGTGTTTATAAAAAGAGACATAGCGACTGTTTTTAGAACAATAACTGATCGCTGAATATTCCAACGACAGTTATGACTTATTGCGATTTATTCCGATGACTGTTTTAACTGTTTTGGCGATAGTTTTTAATCCCGTAATAGAGTATTTTTCCAATGGTTCATGCTGGTTGAGCGACTGTTAAAAGAACATAGCTATTATGTAATAGTTCTATTAATTTTTAATGAAGTTTGTTTATCCAATAAAAGGTAGTATGTGAAGGTATATAGGATTGTATATTCAAATTAAACAAAGAATAAAACAAATATCTTTTTTTTTTGTCATACAAAAAAAATCTTCTAGAAAAGAGAAGATAGTGCCAAAAAGAAAAGCAATTTGGAATTTTGTTTATTTTTCCACCACTCAGTTTCCTTCTAGAAGGCTATATAACACAAGGCATAAATTTGTATTAAATTAAATAATCCATATCACATGTAAAGTGTAAACTTTTTCTCCACCAAACCCCTTTCTCTAGTCTTTAGTACAAAATAAAGAGACAAAATCTAAGGAAAGAAAGAAAAAGAAGGTAACCTACCAAATCTTTTCCACCCACAAAGCAAAACACCAACTTGGTCAAAGTCACCTCCTTTTATATAACACCTCTCTTCAGATCATACTCTCACTCGTGTCTCATTATTATACCCACATTGTAAATATCATCATCATCATGGGAAGATCACCATGTTGTGAAAAGGCTCACTCAAACAAAGGAGCATGGACTAAAGAAGAAGATCAACTTCTTATTGATTACATTCGTAATCACGGTGAAGGCTCTTGGCGTTCTCTCCCCAAATCCGCCGGTTCGTTTCTCCATAATTTTGGATCTCTTTTTCCCCCATATATATATTTTTCTTTGTGTGTTTCTTTTGGTCTTAATTATTTTAAAAAACCTCATTTGCTTTTATATTATTTTAGGGTTGTTGCGTTGTGGTAAGAGCTGTAGGTTAAGATGGATTAATTACCTTCGTCCTGATCTTAAACGTGGAAAGTTCACTGATAGTGAAGATCAAATCATTGTTAAACTTCACAGTTTGTTCGGAAACAAGTATGAATTTGTTGGATAAACTTCAAATATTAAAGGCCCAAGATACCTTACAAAGGAATGTTAAGAACAAGAAAGGGCTAAGCATAATCTTACTAGAATTAGGGATATCTAGTTCTAATAGAAATAGGAGAATGAAAGCACTATATATATCTTTGATTGAGTTGTGATCAAAGATATGAAAAGAGTGCAAAGCATTGTTTGGTTTTGAGAGGAGATTTTCTAAACAATAATATAAGAGAGTCATTCTTATAAAACAGTCTTTTCTATCTTATATTTGGTATCAGAGCTCTAGGCTTAATCGATCAAGTTGTGATTCGGTTACAGAGCTGTTTGTTGTTGTGATTATCGAACCACAACTATGGGGGAACTAGTAGAATCATCACGTCCGAAGGAGTTGGACAAAGCTATCCCTATTCAGTGCCCTCTTTTGACATCTACTAATTACACGGTGTGGTCCATGAGGATGAGGATCATGCTGCGTATTCATAAAGTTTGGGAAACAATCGAACCAGGATCGGATGACTCAGAAAAGAATGACATCGCTACAGCTTTGTTGTTTCAGTCGATTCCAGAAGCACTTACCATGCAGGTTGGTAACTTGAGTACACCAATGGCTATTTGGAACTCAATTCAGTCAAGGAACCTTGGAGCAGAACGTGTCAAGGAGGCACGTTTGCAGACACTCATATCAGAGTTTGAGAAGTTACGCATGACGGAGGCAGACAAGGTTGACAGTTTTGCTGGAAAACTGTCTGAAATCGCAACCAAGGCAGCAGCACTTGGTGAAATCATTGAAGAGCCGAGACTTGTGAAGAAGTTCTTGAACAGTCTACCTAGAAGTAAGTTCATTCACATGGTAGCCTCGCTTGAACAAGTTCTCAACCTCAACACCACAAGTTTCGAAGACATAGTGGGAAGACTAAAGGCGTTTGAAGAAAGAATTGCAGGAGAAGGACTTCCTGAAGAAAATCAAACAAAACTGATGTTTTCTAACTCAGATCAGTTTCAAACGAACTATAACAGTGGAAACAACAGTTTTCGAGGCAGAGGACGTGGTAGAGGGAGAGGCTATGGAGGAAGAGGTTATCGAGGAAGAGGTAGAGGGAGAAATCATTCGCAATATAACAATCAGTATAACACGCAAGATCGATCTAACACGGAACAGAACCAAGCTCAAGACAAGAAGGAGAAGATCATCATATGTTTTCGATGTGACAAACCTGGTCACTATGCCTCACAGTGTCCGGAGAAGATTCAGAAAAATCAAGAAGCTAACAAAGTCGAGACTTTGGAAACAGAGGAAGCGGATAAAGCTTTGTTTTTGCATGAGATTGTCTACTTGAATGAAGAGAGGGTTATCCCAAGAAACTACACCAAGGAGGATGGGATGTGGTATTTAGACAATGGAGCTAATAATCATATGACAGGTCATAAGGATTACTTCTCTGAGCTCAATGAGAACATTAGAGGCAAGGTGAAGTTTGGAGATGGATCTTGTGTAGAAATAAAAGGAAAAGGCTCTATAATTTTTCAGAGTAAAGGTGAGGAACAGGTTCTAGTAAATGACATTTACTATATTCCTGACCTCAAGAGCAATATTCTAAGCCTAGGACAGGCTACAGAAGTCGGTTGTGATGTACGAATGAGACAAAACTGGTTGACAGTTCATGATCCAAGCGACAGGTTGTTGGTGAGAGTTCTGAGATCAACTAATAGGCTGTACAAAATTAGTCTCAAGGTGGGAAGACCGGTCTGCCTACACTCTCGTATCGAGGATGATACCTGGAAGTGGCATGCTAGGCTCGGTCACATTAACTTTAAAGCTCTGAAAGCAATGTCGACACAGAAGATGGTTCATGGCTTGTCAGATATTAGAGATGAGAAGAAGCTGTGCGAGACGTGTCTTGTTGGGAAGCAAACGAGACAGTCGTTTCCAAAAGCTACAATGTATCGAGCTTCTAAACCATTGGAGCTTCTTCACGCTGACTTGTGCCGTCCTATAACACCTGCAACCTTAGCACATAACAGATACATATTTGTTATTATGGATGATTTTTCAAGATATATGTGGTCGATCTTGATAAAAGAGAAAAGTGAAGCGTTTGGAAGCTTTAAGGCGTTCAAGAGTAGTGTAGAGAAGGAACTTGGAAGAGAAATCATTACTCTTAGAACGGACAGAGGAGGTGAATTCAAGTCAAACGAATTCAATACTTTCTGTGAATCAACCAGGACTAAGAGACATTTGACAGCACCATATACTCCGCAGCAGAATGGTGTAGTGGAGAGAAGAAATAGGACCCAAATGGAGATGACAAGGAGCATTCTCAAGGCCATGGAGGTTCCAAACTACCTGTGGGGAGAAGGAGTTCGTCACAGTACGTATGTGATCAATAGGATACCTACTAAGGCACTAAAAAATATCACTCCGTATGAATGTTTGCGAGAGAGAAAACCAAACATTGATCACCTGAGAGTGTTTGGGTGTATAGCTTATGCTAAAGCTGATACTGCATGTCTTAAGAAGTTGGATGGTTGTTCGCTGTCGTTAGTTCACCTTGGTATCGAACCTGGATCCAAGGCATATCGACTGTTCAATCCGTCAACTAGAAGAATTGTAGTCAGCAGAGATGTTGTTTTTGATGAAAAAAAATAAATGGAGCTGGAACAGGGCAGAAAATAGAGATAGCAGAGATCCAGGGATGTTTCTTATGCAATGGGGAGAGATAAAGGATGCTGGAAAAGGACCAATATCATCGAATTCTGCAGAACAAGATCGAGTTGATGAAAACAGAGCAGAATCAGAGAATGGTATAACTCGAGAAGATAGAGTTGAAACCAGAGTTGATGATGAGAATGTTGTTGCTCATGAGAACCAGCAACCATCGCTAAAAAGGTCAGGACGTCAATCTAAACATCCTAAGTATCTTGATGACTATGTGTTATTAGCATCAATCGAAAGCGAGATGTTATTGTTAATGATAAATGATGAGCCACGGTTCTATGAGGAAGCAAAAGGAAATCAAGTGTGGAGAGTGGCTTGTAAGGATGAGATTGACTCTATCAACAAAAACAAGACTTGGTTTCTTGTTGATAGACCACAAGGAGTGAAGGTAATCGGTCTCAAGTGGGTTTTCAAGATTAAGAGGAATGCAGATGGAACTGTGAACAAATACAAGGCTAGGCTTGTTGCTAAGGGCTACGTACAAGAGAGTGGAGTTGATTACGAAGAAGCTTTTGCCCCTATAGCTCGCATGGAGACAATAAGAATGTTGATTGGTTTGGCTGCATCGGATGGATGGGAGATCCATCACTTGGATGTAAAAACTGCATTTTTACATAGTGAATTGAAGGAGGACGTCTATGTAGAACAACCAGAAGGTTTTGAGATCAAGGGGTAAGAACATAGAGTTTATAAGCTGACAAAAGCTCTATATGGCTTAAGACAAGCTCCTCGAGCCTGGAACACTAAGTTGGATCAAATCTTGAAGGAGATGAGCTTCAAGAGATGTTTAAAGGAGATTGCAGTGTATCGAAAGGAGAAAGGGGGTGACCTACTAATTGTTGATGTTTATGTGGACGACCTATTCATTACAGGCAACAACCTTAGAGCAATTAAGGAGTTCAAGGAAGGGATATCGTCGAAGTTCGAGATGTTGGATCTCGGTAGACTCACCTACTACCTTGGTATTGAAGTGCATCAAGGAGTTGATGGTATCACCATTAAACAAGAAGGATATGCACAGAGGATTTTAAAGGAAGCAGGACTTCAAAACTGCAACTCAACAGTGATCCCAATGGAGTTTGGGCTGCATGATGAAACAGAGATAGATCCTACTCGGTTCAGAAGGAACGTTGGCTGTTTGAGATACCTTTTACACACTCGACCTGACTTATCTTTTGCGGTAAGTGTTGTAAGCAGGTATATGCAGAGCCCGAGGAAGTCTCATGGAGAGATCATCAAACAGATCCTGCGTTATCTCAGAGGAACGACGTCATATGGTCTCAAGTATAAGCGTGGAGGCTTAAAGGAGATCATCGGTTTTAGTGACAGCAGTCACAACGTCGATCAAGATGATGGGAGGAGCACTACTGGATATTTATTCCTCTTTGGTAATACTCCGATCACATGGTGTACACGGAAGCAAGACATAGTTGCTATGTCTTCATGTGAGGCCGAGTTTATGGCTGTAACAGAAGGAGCTAAGCAAGCGATATGGCTTCAGGATCTGTTGAGTGAAGTCACAGGGAAGAAGGAAGCTCAAATCATGATGTATGTCGACAACAAATCTGCAATTGCATTAGCTAAGAACCCAGTGTTTCATGGGAGAAGCAAACACATACACAAGCGATACTTCTTTGTGCGAGAATGCATTGAGAGAGAGCTTATTCGTGTGGAGCACATTCCAGGAGTGGAACAGAAGGCTGATATTCTTACCAAAGCATTGGCTAGAGTAAAGTTTGAAGAAATGAGAAGCTTGACAGGTGTTCATGAAGTTAAGAAAGAGGAATTGAAGTTTAAGGGGGAAAATGTTGGATAAACTTCAAATACTAAAGGCCCAAGATACCTTACAAAGGAATGTTAAGGACAAGAAAGGGCTAAGCATAATCCTACTAGAATTAGGAGATATCTAGTTCTAATAGAAATAGGAGAATGAAAGCATTATATATATCTTTGATTGAGTTGTGATCAAAGGTATGAAAAGAGTGCAAAGCATTGTTTAGTTTTGGGAAGAGATTTTCTAAACAATAATATAAGAGAGCCATTCTTATAAAACAAAGTCTTTTCTATCTTATAGAATTTTCCTCTCATTCCTAGCGAAAATTACTTAACTTTCTTAGAAAATATCTATTATTAACATTTTCAAATTTTTTTTTAATTAAAGATGGTCGTTGATTGCTGGAAAATTACCGGGAAGAACAGATAATGAGATTAAAAATTATTGGAACACACATATAAAGCGGAAACTTCTTAGCCGTGGGATTGACCCAAACACTCACCATTCGATCATCCAACCCAAAACGACCCCGTTTCATTCTCGAAACAGAGATGTAAAGCCGACGTGTCCTCATGTTAACGCTTATGTTAAATTGAATTGTGCCTCCGCGAGTGGTACGACCACAGACGAGGATCTTCGGTTAAGTGTTGATCGCGATTACAAATTTGAAGTGTGGACAGTGAGCTGAACTTGGACCTCACACTCGGGTCTAGTCCGAATCGATAGGCGACGCGTGACGTTTGTGTTTGTAACTTGGGATCACGTGAACCTTGTATGAATTGCCAGACGGCCAAGTGGGTTCTCTAGTGTTTTATACTATAAAACATCAATACAAGTTGTGTCTTTTTGTAGTGTGCAACAAACACTATCTTAAGAAAATAAAAAAGGCTACTTAAGAAAACACTAATGTTTTAGCACAACGATATAGTTTAGGTATAGATTTAACATAACACCATTGTGGGGGTGAAAAAGCCGATTGTCCTTCAGACCCAAATGGACAAAAACGATTTGCACACACAATATAATCAGATTATTGAAGAAAAAAAATGCATAATTTACTTTTTTTTAAGGGACATTTGCAAATACCATTTTGTATACCTTTTTGCAGAAATATATATTTTTTTTGGTTTTTTAAGTTGAAATGTTAAATTTATTAATCAACAAAAGAAAAACTTACCTACAAAATTTTTTGGTAATGTTTTGCTAGAAAATTACCCCGAGCAAGAGTAACCAATGAGGACTCCCCAGAACGGAACGTCAGCGAGTGAGAAGTGATTCAAATTTGTTGGGTGATTTGTAGTGCAGGCTCTCGATATGATATAGTTTAGGTTTTTTTTTTCCACAAATGAAATATATATTGATTAAGATAGATCATTACAGAGAGAGTTTCTTAGCTAAAGAGACTGCAATACAGAATCAGTATAATATGAAGTATCTATACAACCAAATTTTGCTAGAGCATGTGCGACATTGTTACATTGTCTCTTTGTGAAAGTAAAAGAAACTTTGTGTAATTTTGATGCCCAGAGTTTAATATCTTGTATGTGATTTGTTAGGGAAACATTCTGCGTTTGTCCATTAACTATTTTGATTAAAACTTCACTCTCTCCTTCGAAAACAAGTGATTGGTAACCCCTAATCCAGGCTTGCTGAATCGCAGCTAAAAGTCCTTTTGTTTCCGCCTCTAAGGGAGATCCTACTGAGCTTAGTCTTGTTGCTCCCCATACAATTGCTTTACCTCGATTGTTCCTGAATATCCATCCACTTGTTGACTGTTGTGTATGATAATCATAGCTTGCATCAAAATTTCATTTAATAGCCGGATGTGTCGGTGGTAGCCAATTACTATGATCGGTTCTTAAGATCGTCGATGGAGTTGCTGAAAGTTGAAAACTGTGAATCCATTATGTAGTTTCTGACTTTGCCTGCAGAACTATTTTAGTTGCACTTTCGCGGTAATTGTTGAAAACTAGATTATTTCTAGCTTTCCAAATTCGCCAAAGTAGAACAAAAGGAAGAAGAGAGTCAAATCTGTTGGTGGTTTGAGATGAAAAAATTATCATTTGAGAAATAGACTCTTCCGCATTCGATGAAAGTTGGTTGATGTTTATAGCTGCAGTGTTGGATAGTCTCCATGCCATTTGAGCAAAAGGACATGAGAACAGAGCATGTTGGATTGTTTCCTCTGTTTGGTGACATCTTGGACATAAAGGATCAATATTCATGCCTCGTCTTCGTAGTCTTGTTGTGGTTGGTATAGTTTAGGTTCTCTTGTTGTCAATTTTCAATAATATCATTTTATATAAACAAAAACAAAATGACTAAATTTTAAACCTTAAACTCCAAATACTAAACTCTACCTTCTTAAAACTATACCATGAAGTAAAATAGAGAACCCAAACCTAAAAAAAATATTCTAAAAATCAATTTAACATATTGTAATTGGACAAAAAAAAGCCAAAATGAAAAAAGCAAAAAAATAGTTATTTTTGAAAATATGTAAATTCATTGTGATTTTTGAAACTTTACATTGTGACCAGGGGTGTGTCGATCGACACCACTATTTTTGGGTTCGTCGGGTTTGTTTTTAATTCGTGATTTTGGTTTAGTTGGTTTGGTTTAGTTATCTAAACCGAGTATATAAGGGGAGAAACGACGAATTAAGGGTTTGATGGTGTGTCTTGTCGCCGTTTGCAGAGGAAAAAGAGAGAAAGGAGAGAACTTGTGGTTTTTGAGATTTAGCTTGTTCTTGGTGGTTTTTGGTGAGATCTGTAGTTGTAGAAGGGAGAGCTGTTGTTGTGAACGAAGGAGAAGCTTCCTAAGGTGTTGTTTCCACCGTTTCTCAATCAAATCTTCCTGAAGAAAAGGTGAGTGCTGGACCATGGCTGATCTAAGCCTGAGATCTCTTTTGTTTGGTTGTTCTTTGTCTATTTGTGGTGTTTGCTTGCTTGGGTTTGTTGTTTTCGTGTTTCCCATAGGTTCCTGAGATATGTGACAACCCGTCCTGCAGACCCCACTAGCCCCCCACTAGCCGCCCCAACGGACCCCAAGCTGGTCCTGCAGGGCATCGATCCTAACCCATGTCAATTGGTGACAGCTTGTCCTGTGGGAAGGTTGTTAAAGGGTGGGGACCAGGGTTCGAGGAACGCTTGGCGCACCAATAACCTATTGGTTGATTTGGATATTCACAGTGATGGATTAGGATCGATGTCCTGCAAGGCCAGCTTGGGATCCGTTGGGACGGCTAGTGGGGGGCTAGCAGGGTCCACGGACGGTCCATTGGGACAGCTAGCGGGGGGGCTAGTGGGATCCGCGGGATGGGTTGTTACAATATGTATCTATAAAAAGGTGTTACTAACAATTTTTTTTAAAAGAGTTATATCCAAGAAGCAGTATCATAGAATAGATTTTCAAAAATATATCCAAATCGAAATTATAGAATCTCGGATATATAGAATCCAAACCGGAAAATACAATCTATCTAAAATTATAGAATCTAAATATTAAGGGACATTTTCAACTTTAGTTTATTTGATGAATTGTTACAACTATACTTTATTTGATGAATTGTTACAACTTTCGTTTATTTGATAAACCAGTGTAAAGTATATAGATGATGGACTGCTACACTTAAATCCAAACCGAAATTTTTGTTTTTAGCTGTTAACAAATGTGGTTCAAGTTAGTTTTTCAGAAAATGAGAGCATATTAGCTCGTATATGTTTGGTTTTTTTTTTGGTCACAAGTATATATTTGTCTACTCCATGCTTTTTGATTAGAAAACTAATTGTATTAGAGAAAACAATATGGATTTCTATATTTCTATTTTTTTTTAAATATCTGATTATGAAATATCAAGATAAAAATAAAAATAAAATATTAAAATTCATTCTATTATATTTTCTATTGTTGGGAATATTCAATTTATTGGGAGATGAAAAACCTGTGATCAACAGAAAAATTGACGGTTGAGATGATTGTCCAATAAACTATCTTGACGACAAAGACTTATCTACAACTTTATATTGGTTAAGGGAATTTGTATATTTAGTTCTAGTCATATTACACTCAAATTGAAATCTTAACAACAAAAGATACTGAATATGAAATATTTTAAAAGTTTGAAAAGGTTTTGGATTCTGACTGCAAAAAAAAGAGGTGTGTGTGAGAGCAATGAACCCGATCGTCCTTGGCTGAACATCTTCCTTAGACGCGCACATTGTGATGCTACATCATACACCTAAATATTATTGTTATAAGGTTTAACTATTATTGTTCCCCTCTAATATTTATTATATTCTTTATTTATGTGTAACTCGGGATAATTAACCAGCATCTTAGGTAGAGAAAAATAAGTAGTAAGTACATTCAATATTAGATTAACTATATATATATATATAATCTATTATAATTGCCAAAATGTTTAATGACTATAGGTTGTTTTATATAGAAATATGTTTCATCATTAAACGATAGTTGTTTATATTATATATTCATTTACAATACTGCCTTTATGAAAATAGATATATTCTTTTATATATGAATATATAACTGAGTTTTGATTCAAGTAAATAAAATATGTGATAATTTTCTGTTTAGTTATATTTAAATTTGAGAGGATTGGTAATTTTCTTACTGATTGACTGAATAGTAATATTAATATTTATTTTTATGAAGTAAAAATTGATTTTGGAAATAGAAATATGTTTGATTTATACTAAAAAAAGATAAAAAATAATGAATTAAAATGAATTTAAACAGATCATTATGTCATATTAAGAATTGCCCTCAATTAATATTTTTAATATTTGTAATTTATTATATGATTATTGAAAAAATTTATAGTGTCTTATACAATGTATTCATAATTTTATCATTTAAAACAAAACAAAAAGAAAATTACCAAGTCGCCTTTTCAATAAATTTATTTAATCATGTGTGAAGGTAAGATTATTTTTTAAGTATATTTTTCAAATAAAATATTTTTTTTTTCAAAAAATTGTATGTTTTTGAAATTTTTATTAAATAGTTTAAGAATCTCAATAGTTTAATAAATAAATTTAATTAAAGAATTTTTGTAAGAAATATTTTACTAAAATGAGTTTCCCGCGATATCGCGGGGGCTCGATACCTAGTCTATCTTAGTAATTTAGAAGAAAAGTAATTGTGAAGGTATCACCAAAAGACCAAACTATAAAATACATTTATTCAGCATGCAAGCCATATTGCTTGAAGATGTTTTTCATATTTGAGATTTGTAATATTGTTAGTGCATCATTTAAATTATGTTTTATGCAACCCAAATATACTGCTTTTATGTAAAAAAAAAAAAATCTCTATTACCATACAAAATTATTAAATTGAAAATTCACTATATAATTCATCTAGGGAAAAATTGTTTGCATCTTCAAATTATAATTTTATATTTAAAATTGACTAAAAGTCTTATTATTAGTCATTCTAAAAATCTTCAATTAGATCAAGAATTAGTGGAATTTCTTCAAACTTAAAATGCTATATGTTAATAAATAGTTTAGTGAGTAAATTAAAATGTTGAGTATTCAATTTTATATTATTTTGATTCATCATAAAAGGAAGAATTTTGTGTTAAAAAACAAAAGTTTAGTAGACCCTACTCTAAATGGAACATATGCAACTTTATAGACGCAACCTTGCAAACCATTTTTTAAAAATGTTTTATGAAAGATTACGACGAAAAAACGTGACTGTTGACGATGTTTTTAATTTTCAAAATTTAATTATTATTTGTTTATTATAAAATTTAACGATGAGAAAACGCGACATAGATGGTGTGTTTTCGTTTTCCTACAAAAAAATTAAATCTAATTTACGAAAAATTCCTATGAATAGAAGTAATTATTGATGACACTTTTCAAACTATTATTATCATATAAATTTATGAACACCATGAATTATTTTTTTTATGAGAAAAATGTGTGGCTATTTTTGTTGGCTTTTGAATTGTATTTTCAGTTTTTTTGAGAAATACCATTTTTGGTGTACCCCTTTTCAAAAATTACATCTTTCATCTATCTATTTTAAAAAATACCAATTTTTAAATATGAAAAATTATAAAGTTTTATATGGTTCACAAGGTACTTCTAGAGAATAACTAATACCTCTAGACTCAATCCAAATATTTATGAAGTTTTAAAACATTTTAAAAGGTTTTTACAAGGTTTACAAGGTTTTTAAATAGTCTTTAAAAAGTTTTTAAAAGGTATTTATATTGTATTTATAAAATATATAATTTTTTTTGGTAAATTTTGAAAGAAAAGATATTTTGAAAAAAGTATCGTAAAGGAGTATTTTTGAAATTCATCCTAATATTTTTTAAAATCTCACCAATTCAAATTAAGAGATCTGGAAAAAGAAAAAAAAATCATCCCAAAATGATATGATTTAATATGCCGAATAAATAAATTAATTTGCCTATCTAAAATTAAAACTGGAAAAAATGCCAAAACAAACCCGAAGTTATTTTTATTTGAACATTTAATACCCAATGGTTTTGGACTGGAATAAAAATACACCAAATAATAAAAACGTGTCATTCAAAACCCAAAATAATAAGTGTTATTTTCATACACTCGATTTTTAAACAAAATAAAAATTCCAATTTTACTCCGATTATCTAATTAATTATTAGTTTTTAATATAAAAAATTTCGGTTTTATGTTAACCATATCATACCAAGAATTAACCCCGGTTATCTCTCTTCTTCTTCCTCCTCTCTCTAATTGTCGTTGCTCCGATAATACCCAAAAACCAGGATTGATCGGCGATGGAAGCTTTCATCGAAACAAATCAGCACTCATTTTCAATCTCTTCCTCTGATCTCTCCATGATTGTTAGAACGTCGTAGTGGAGACTCGTGGCTAATCGATCTAAATCTTCGGTTCTCGAAATCTATAGGTTCCGGGTAGGGATTGAATCAGTGAGTACAAAAGGGTGATTGTTAGCGAGAACTTTCTTGAGGTTACGAATGAAATTGAGTAAATTTCATCGTGGGTATTCCCATATATCGATGTATCTAGAGTTTGTGAATCCTGAAGAACTGACGAATGGGTTGTTGGTGCGAATTGGAATCAAATCAGGGTTTATAAACACTAGAGGAGGCGTTATTGGGTAGTTTTCGTGAATCCAAATGGTTAATTGCACGGTTGGGAGTTGTGTAGTGGTCAAATCAGGGTTTATAAACACTCTGGCTCCGTTGTTGTGATTGAAAGTATCAGTTGAAAGCTCCCAGTTTGGATAGTCTTGGAGGAATGAAGTTAGATGCTTTCTGATTAGCCATTTCTGATCAGGGTCGGTGTAAGATAGAGCAAAGGAACCGGTGGCAAGGAAGGCTTTTTCTATGAATTTGACTGTAGAAGAAGAAGATGATGATGATGATGCCATTTGAAAAGGTTAGTGACTTTGAGGCTAAAGCTTGTTCTGTGCTATTTGTGACGTTCTTTGGTTTTGAGTTCTTCAGTTTTATTGTTATATATTATGAAATGACTTGAAATGTTTTGGGTTAAGCTTAGAGAACAAGGGATAGTGATTGTTTTATTGTTTCGTGGTTTTTGGGTATTATCGAGCAACGACAATTAGAGAGAGGAGCAGACAATTTAGAGAGAGGAGCAACGACAATTAGAGAGGAAGAAGAAGAAGGAGAGAGATAATCAGGGTTAATTTTTGGTATGACATAGTTAACAGAAAACAGAAATTTTTTATATTAAAAATTAATAATTAATTAGATAATCCGCGTAAATTTAAAATTTTGATTTTGTTAAAATATCGAATATATAAAAATAACAATACTTATTATTTTAAGTTTTAAATAATATATTTTTATTATTTAATATATTTTTATTCTAATCCAAAATTGTTGGGTGTTAAACGTTCAAATAAAAATAATTTCTAGATTTTTTGTTGGCATTTTTTCCAATTAAAAATTGGTTTGTAAATTTTTTTGCATCTTTTTCTTTTCCGAAATTTGCCCGCGAATCTCTCTCTCTGTCGCTTCGTCAAAAGGGGTTTATTCCAAAGAACGACGACAAAAAACCCACTGAACCTACAAATCTGAAAGCTCAAAATTCATGCGACAATCACAAAACAGTGTAGATTTCAAAACCAAAAGCTTGATTCCGTACAGTGAATTTGATTTTCCCGGAAAATGGGATCTAGGGTTCCAATAGAAACCATCGAAGAAGACGAAGTGAGTCCAATCTCTTTCTGGGTTTTGTTTTTTGAAAATTTCGTTGTTTGAATCGATTTTTCAACTTGTGGGTTTAATTGTGCAGGAGTTCGATTGGGAAGCAGCAGTTAAAGAAATCGATTTGGCTTGTTTGAAAACCTCAATTCCTCCTCCTCCTCCTCTTCCTTCTTCTTCTTCGTCCCATTTCACTCCTTTGGCTCATCAACCAGTTACGGGAAATGGCACTAAGCCTCCTGCGAAAAGACAATCTACTCTCGATAGATTCATAGGAAGAACCGAGAATAAACCGGAGAATCAACTTGTTTACGAGCCCAATTTTGACAACAGTCCTTTGGTTGGGATTGATCCTGAGACAGCTAAAACTTGGATTTATCCAGGTTTGTTGAGATTGTAACTTTATGATTTTTGTTATAAATCTTTTTAATTTGTGTTATGGTGATGAATAATGTGTTTTGTGTTTTTTTTTTGGGTATTTTAAGTGAATGGGAGTGTTTCTCTTAGAGATTATCAGTTTGCTATAACGAAGACTGCTTTGTTTTCGAATACATTGGTGGCTTTGCCTACGGGACTTGGTAAAACACTTATAGCTGCAGTTGTTATGTATAATTACTTCAGATGGTTTCCACAAGGTAAAAAAAACCCTCCATGAAGTAGCTCTTACAATCTTTAGCTTTAATGATTTAGAAATGTAACTCTTGTTGTTGTTGTTATTCCTAGGTAAAATTGTTTTTGCAGCACCTTCTAGGCCTCTTGTGATGCAGCAGATTGAGGCCTGTCATAATATTGTGGGAATTCCACAAGTATGTCATTCTCTTTAGACAGATATATTGAGAATCTGATCATTTCTTTATTAGAATTGTAGATATATTTCTGAGAAATGTGGGTTGAATTGATTGCAGGAATGGACTATTGACTTGACGGGTCAGACATGCCCTTCGAAAAGAGCCTTCTTGTGGAAAAGCAAAAGGGTCTTCTTTGTTACTCCACAAGTGCTTGAGAAGGATATACAGTCAGGTGATACTCGGGTTATTCTATCAAAATGTTGAGCAGAAATCTCTTTATGCTTATTTAATTTGTATTCAAATTACCATTTGATCACAGTAACCGTATCTTTCAGGAACCTGTCTTACTAAATACTTGGTTTGCTTGGTGATCGACGAGGCACATCGAGCTTTAGGGAATTATTCTTATTGTGTTGTAGTTCGTGAGGTTTGTTGTTCTTTTAAGAAGCTTTCCTTTGCTTATATCTTGGAGCATGTCTATGTGTTTCTTTTCTTTCTCTTCGTAAATGTAAAAATGATCAATGTGAAGGTACCAACTAATTCCCTTTAACTTTTAGTTGATGGCGGTACCAATACAGTTGAGAATACTGGCCCTTACTGCAACTCCTGGATGTAAGTGATTGACTTTCACTTTTTTTTTTTTTTTTTGGGTGGTGGAGGTTATTATATTTCGGCACCCATTAACGGTTAATGTTATTTTCAGCAAAGACACAGGCCATCCAGGGTATCATTGATAATTTGCAGATATCCACACTTGAATATCGAAATGAGAGTGACCATGATGTTTGCCCTTATGTCCACGACAGAAAATTAGAACTCATCGAGGTTCAGTCTGGTTTCTGCATTTTCCAATCGTGTTGCTCTCCAAATGCATGTCTAATAATTTTAGCATCTTTCTGGCAGAGCAGGTTCCCTTGGGGCAAGATGCAGATGATGTATCCAAACGCCTATTAGATGTTATACGTCCATATGCAGCCAGGCTTAAAAACTTTGGGGTTAAATTAAATAGGGATTATCAAACTGTATGTGCCTCAATCCTTATATCTGTTTAACCATTAGCGTCAGTGCTCACATTTTCTTATCCACGCAAACACCAACTCATGTTTGACAGTTAAGTCCACATGAAGTACTTATGGCAAGGGATACATTTCGTCAAGCACCTCTACCAGGCCTTCCCCATGTAAATCACGGAGATGTAGAAGCTTGCTTTTCAGCTCTTATCACTCTTTATCACATTCGTAAGCTCCTCTCTAGTCATGGAATAAGACCAGCGTATGAGATGCTAGAAGAGAAACTGAGAGAAGGGTATGCTCGTACTTTCTTCTGTTGAACTGATTTGTTGGGATGCCTTCACTGGGTTTAGGTATTATAGCTTTTAATATCAAGAGAATAGTCAAATAAGTTTCTCTAAAACTATCACCCTTGCCAGGCCATTTGCTAGGCTGATGAGTAAGAATGAAGATATTTGGAAGACAAAGCTTTTGATGCAGCAAAGGTTGTCACATGGAGCACCAAGCCCAAAACTTTCGAAGATGTTAGAAATACTAGTTGATCATTTCAGTATGTATTCTTTTTAATTTTGATCTGGAGTTGATGTTAGTTCTCAGTTGTTAACTTAAAATTGAACATTGTTATGATCTTATTCTATGGCTGCAGAAGTGAAAGATCCGAGGACATCACGGGTCATAATCTTCTCAAATTTTAGAGGAAGCGTGAGGTCTGTATAATTGTCGTTTGTGTTCCTTTTACTCGCCCATCATGTTTCTTCTATGCATTCACTGGATTACATTTATCTTTAGAGACATAATGGACGCCTTAAGTAATATTGGAGATGTGGTCAAAGCAACTGAGTTTATTGGCCAAAGTTCAGGTTTGTTACTTTGATTTTTACTTGTGAAACTTTCAGTTACACGGAATTATCATTTATAGCTGTAACAATGTATGTTTCTTGCAGGTAAGACACTGAAAGGGCAGTCGCAAAAAGTTCAGCAGGCAGTTTTGGAGGTACGTCTGTTTCCCTTTGTCGGATTTCATGAAAATTAACTTTGATGTATCACACCGAGTCACTGATGGTTTATCTTCTGCATGATATACTTGTTTTTCAACAGAAATTTAGAGCTGGTGGGTTCAATGTTATTGTTGCAACATCTATTGGCGAAGAAGGCTTGGATATCATGGAAGTCGACCTAGTTATATGTTTTGATGCTAATGTATCCCCTCTAAGGATGATTCAACGGATGGGAAGAACCGGAAGGAAAAATAATGGTCGAGTTGATATCCTTCAGCTCGCTTGATTTATGCACTTCTCATTGATTCTTCCATTACAAATCTTTGCAGTATCACTTTTTCATTGGAAAGCTATTATGCCATTCCTTGACTAGCCTTTACTAGTTCTTGCTTGTGAAGGGTCAGAAAAGAACAGCTATATGCGAAAGCAAGCAAATGGACGGGCCATTAAAAAGCACATGCGGAATGGAGGAACAAATAGTTTTAATTTTCATCCGAGTCCAAGGATGGTAGGCGCTGTTAAAAGCTCTTTCTTTTTTAATACTTCGTTTTCCTTACCTTTTTGCTTCAGTTACTTCTAATAACATATCCTTGTCATGTATTAATTACAGATTCCCCATATTTATAAGCCAGAAGTTCAGCATGTTGAGTTTTCAATCAAGCAGTTTATTCCACGTGGAAAGAAACTACAAGATGACTATGCCACTGAGACTCCAGCTTTCAAGAAAAAACTTACATCTGCAGAGACGGATATGCTCGCCAAGTATTACGAAACCGATGAGGAAAAGTTGAGACTGTCCTTGATTGCGTTCCCTCACTTCCAGACATTGCCATCCAAAGTGCACGAAGTAATGCATTCACGTCAAACAGGCTTGTTAATTGACGCTATGCAGCAATTGCAAGAGGCAACTATTTCAGAGCAGAGTAAAAGTTTCTTCACTGAGGTGTGGTTTATAATCCCGGTATAAATTTAGTCTTTCCATGCCTTTTGTGAATTTCACTGTTTACTTATGTGGATTCACTTACTCTATTAGTTTGGAGCTCCTTTGGGTGAAAGAGAGGAGTTTGACACAGGTCTGAGGGTTGGTGATGATCCGAAAGGTATATTTAGTCTCGTTGATTTTGCTGAAGTACCTATTCTAACAGTTGCATGGATATAATTACTACCAGTTAGGAGGAGGTCGGTAAACTTATAAGTTATCGGCTAGTAGGAGGTAGTAGGAGGTCTATAGGCTTATAAGCTATCAGCTAGTAGGAGTTCTATAGGCTTATAAGCTATAGTTATACTGCAGCTTCTCGTGTTTAGAGTGTGTTATTAGCCCCATTATCGACCAGGCCATAAGTGATTTGATCGAAGTCTATAAGCATCTACGTCCTATACATTAGTGACAATATCATTTGGGTTTGTGAGAAATGACATGGAGCTTTATAAAAAATTATGTTCATACTATCCAAGACCATTTAGGAAGATATTATCACCTAAGAGAGCAGAGAGTATATCCTAAAATAGTCTTTTTGGTTTTTGTTTTCGTATATATTCTATTTCAGATGTATTGTATATATGCTTACATAAGCTATATTTTGTCAAATAATAACTGGAGTGCTAATGTATATTCTACTGTATTTATGGGCAGATTTACCCTCTTTCTGTGACTGGGAAGTCAACACATCACAGAGAAACGCAAAAAAAATAGTTGAATCTCCCACAAGCACCTTAGAGACTACAGAGAAAGATTACGAAGAATCTTCACTCAAACACCGTTATCTTTTCAGTTCAGAATGTGCATCCGTTGATACTCTGGGGAAGGTCTTCGTAATGCCGGTTCCTCTATCTTTCTTTTCTAATCTACCAACGTCAAACTATATGCCTTGTGCTGAAACAGAAAAACAACAATCTTCCCCGAATAGATCGCACATTGACTTTGGTCCGATAGATACTTCCACAAAAAAACGGCAAGATAATAATATTTCATGCAAGTTAAGGCAAAGATCCTCGCCAGACGGTGCCAATGAGCCACTAGAGACTTGTAGCCTTGTGAAAGGGCATTCCACCGATGTAGGTAAAGGTGATGTCGAGAGTTGTGTTGGAGAAATTGTGCTATCATCGGATGAAGATGACTGTGAGGACTTGGAGCTTAGTCCAAGGCTCACTAATTTTATCAAGAGTGGCGTTGTTCCAGAGTCACCCGTCTATGACCAAGGTTAGTGTTATATTTTGAACATTTAGTATGTGTTAGAGGTGGAAATATAACTATATAGCTACAAATGTTTGCATCGGCCTTAGAGTCCCAATACATTGGATGCGTCAATCATAGTGTTTGGAATTGTGGATGCAATTGGCTGCAACCACAGAGCGTTGGTGCTACTGTATTAGCATATTAAAGAAATTTTTTATATACGTAAAGTTCTATGAAAATGTTAGAGAAATCTAGATTTACAAAATTTTAATTTATTGATATGGATGAGTGGAATTAATGGACTGTTGTAGCTAAGCTCTGTTAAATAGTTTTTTATATTTCAGGCAATAGTAACCTCCACGAGAACAGGACTCGGAAAACAATAAAAACATCCGAAATTTGAACCGTATTTAAAAAAATTGGAAACTTATTTACTTTGATCTGTAAAGATTTTCGAACCCGTCTTTAAAATATTTGGAAATAATGCTGCAGGAGTTGCAGAAGAAGCGAGCAGAGAAGAAGACCTTGATCTTCCTAAGATTTCTTCACCCATGAGGTTTAGTAATGAATTAGCCGAAGAGCCTTCTTTCCCTGGGACAAATGTTCATCATAAACGCAGCGATTATCACATTGCGTCAAAGACCAATGAGGTCAGAACTCCTCAAAAGGAGGACTGTTTGGCCAATGGAACAGAATGTTTGAATGTTTCTCCCGTTCTTGAGGAGTGGAGAACTCCCTTGGCGAATCTCACAAACACAAACAGCAGCGCTAGCAAAGATTGGCGGGTGAGTTCTGGAGAAAAGTCAGAAACTCTTCGACAGCCTCGCAAGTTGAAGAGACTACGAAGACTTGGAGATTGCTCGAGTGCTGTAAAGGAGAATAATCCTGGAATTACAGACGCAAACCCTATGAGATCTCGCTCTCGCAGTGAAAAGCAAATTAGAGGTAACTGGTTCTGTGTTAACTTAAAATGACCAAAATATATATTATACCAATTGGTTTGGTGAGTAGACCCTTAAGATCTTATTGTAACTAGAATAGAATGTTGCCGGTTTTAAAGTGAATTGAAAGTGTGAGAGTTGGATTTTACACTTTCTTCTGTTGCTTGTGCATTGGTGGCAGAAGATGTTTTTCAATTAAACAATGAGTTTTTCTATCAAGCATCTGCGTTAACTAAAAGTCTCGATGTGCTGGCAGAGTCGAAAGTTGAAACACTTATCACATAGACATGTTTGAATGATCGCTGCTTTGTTGCTCTGTGTTTTAAATTTCAGGTAAGAAGAAGATGAGCGTGGATGATGATGCCAGAGTATTTATTGATGCAGAAGCGGAGTAAGTTTTAATCTAATCTAAAAAACACCTGATGGTCTTTCTTTTACTTTCACAAAACAACGAAAGGCAACTTAACAAAAGTAGGTTTTCTAGATACAAAGTTGATGTTTAGTTGTTTCAAACCTTTATATTTTGATTAGGGTCTCTTCGGGAGCAGAAATGTCTGCTGATGAGAACGAAGATGTGACTGGAGATTCATTTGAAGATAGTTTCATAGATGATGGGACAATGCCTACGGCAAATACTCAAACCCAGTCTGGTAAAGTTGACATGATGGCCGTTTACAGGTATATAGGACTGAAAATATCTGTCTCCTTTATGAGTAAAATAGTCAATGAACTTAATAAAAATCACAATGTATACCACAGACGTTCTCTTCTCAGCCAGTCACCATTACCGGCGAGATTTCGTGATTTAGCCGCATCAAGTCCGAGTCCCTATTCTGCTGGACTTTTGAAGAGAATAAATGAGAGCAGAAGCGTCTCAGATAAATCATTGTCTTCTCTCAGAACCCCACAAACAACAAACTCTGAGACAAACCAGGATGCAATAGAGATAGGAGATTTTTCGGTAGTACAAATCTCATCAGAGAGCCGGAAAAGGAAATTCAGCTTATGCAACTCGGGAGATGCCCCCGTGATTAACTTAGAAAGCAAGTTTGCAGCTCAAGCACAAGCCACAGAGAAGGAAAGCTTTGAAGGCGTGAGAAGCAATGCAAGTGCATTAGAGCACAATGACGACGATGATGATGATGATGCATTCTTCGCGACACTAGACTTTGATGCTATGGAAGCACAAGCCACATTGTTATTGTCGAAACAGAGGTCAGAAGCAAAAGAGAAGGAACATGCATCGCTTATACCTCGTCAAGGCAAGCAGAGGAATGATGCTGAGGAGAAAGATGCGCCATCTTTTGATCTTGGTCTGTGGTGATTCTTCTTCTAATACAGAGATACTAAATTATATGTATAGATTGAGCATAGACATTTGGATGTATGTGTGGTGTATTAAGTTTATGTATATCCTTATGAAATACAGTGCTTAACCAAAGCACATTGTTAAATCAGAATTGATGTTTCAAACATACACACACACACAATGACTTTGTCTTAAACTGCATCAAAAACAAAATGACAATCAACTTTAATAAGTTTTGTACGTTTATGAAAGAGGGGATTCTGATGAGTATGAAAATGCTGGTGACGTGGCACACAAGTTGGGATTAAGAATTGGTTGTCACACTGACGATGAAAGACACTAAATGATCTGGAGGGTTTAAGATTACATATGTCTTGTTTAAAGAGAAAAGTTTAGTTTTAGTACATTTTAGAAACATAATTAGCAAATTGATACATTCACTATTCATAATTTGAAAAACCCACATTTCTTATCTTTGCCGTCAGGCAGGGGCTTTCTAGTGTGATGTCGGCGCCGAAGAAGGAGGCTCCTCCTCTCCTGGTGGAGCAAGCTAGTCCGAGTTGTTCGCAAGTTCAGTTTTAACCTAAATCATATGTAGGGGTAGTCAAGAATAGGTTTTCAAACTTAAGTCACACGTTACACGTTGAAGTGGTGGATGGGGATTCACGAGTGGAGATACCAGATGGCCTTGTGTCGATCGACACCATCAAATTGTGATTATGCGGGTTTTTTGTAATTGTCCGGTTTAGCTTGGTTTGGTTTTGAAAACCCTAAGTCTCAATGTAAAAGGCACAAACAGCGTCTCTTTGTTGGTTTTTGGTCATTGGTCGATTCTGGAGAAAGAGGAAAACAGAGAGAATTGCCTTGGGAGCTTGATCTAGAGGCTTAAGTAGAAGGTTAAGGAGAGTTAAGAGGAGCATAAGGGCTTGTTTTGGTATTGTCAATGAGAGGAGAAGCAGATCAGTAGCTTTCTGGGTGTGAGTAGGTTGCTGTGGCGTGATTTTTTTGCTGTTCTTCATCTCAATCTTCTCTTTGCTAAGGTGAGTGCATGACTATACTTATCTGAGCAATTAGGGTTTATGTGATTGATTTGGTGATTGTATGATTGATTCCTTTATGTTTTGTGTGCTTTTGTCGTGTTTGTGTGGACATGTGTGGCTGTTCTTAGTTGAGTCATCGTGGGAGATGATGTGGTGGAGTTTTAGGGTCGGTTGATGGTGGAGATCGTCAATGGAGGTGTTGCAGAGGTTAAGTGTTGACCGACACCAGGCGGGTGTCGATCGACACTATCTGACTTCGCAGAAGGAGATCATATTGCAGAAGTGGTTTCGAGTGGTGGTGGTGTCGACCAACACCAGGTGTCTGTGGACGCAGTTTTTCTTCCAATTGTCTGTTTTGGCTGTTTTTCTGTTGTTTCCTTGTGTATGGCCTTAATTGCTTGTGTGTATAACCTAGTAGATTGGAGGATCGCCTCACTAAGTATTTGTGATAATACTTACGCATCTCAATTGTTGTTTGTGGTGTGCAGGTATGTGACGTGGAATCATGGCGATGTGGAGGAGGATGAACTAGGGTCTTAGTCTTGTGATGTTGGTCTTGATATTTATGTTGTTTGAACCTGGTTTAGTAGCATGCTAGGGTTGTTGGTTAGAATGGTTAGGAATGTTCTTGTATTGTTAGTATGTTTCCGATGTGCATATTGGTTGTTGTTGGTTTAATGATGATTTGTGGTTTGGTGGGTTTAATTAAATATTATGGGGATGCTTAATTATGATATTAAAAAAAAAAACGGGTCGGTTTGTTTCACTTTGTGGGTTGATTTCCTTCAAGGTAAGTTTTTAGACATTGTGCCTCATGTAGGCAAGATCCAGGCCATTGTTAACAAGATCTGGTCTTTGAGAAATGATCAATTCGGATTGATGTCTTTGTATTGAATGCAACCACAGTCAAATTTAGAATCAAGGATTAGCAGACACGGGGTGGAATTTTACATCGGGGTATGTGGAATATAGTAGATATTCCTATGGTTGTGTCAAAGTGGTCCCATGTAGTGAAGGAGGATCAGGTCATCTCAACTGTTCCTTTTTGGGTCACTTTGAAGAATGTACCACATCAACTATACTCCACTTCATTTTATTGCGAGTGCTGTGAGGACGCCCATTCGTCTTCACCCTGAGACGGAGCTATGTTCCAACTTTAAGGAAGCTAAGGTGTTTGTTGCAGCTACAATGTCAAAGGAGTTGCCTACAACATACCATTTCACTTCAAAATTGGAAATTGATGCTCATATTGAGTTTGTTTACCCTTGGCTTCCTTCTCGCTGTTCTAGTTGTTTGAAGTGGGGACCTCGGGATGTTGAATATAAGCGCAAGTCTACTATGAACACACCTTTGGAAAACATAGGCAGGGCAGATGCAATGAGCTCGCCAAAAAATAGACTATAGGGGCTATTATCATAGGAGAGGCAGTGAGTCCTTCTGCGAACAAGGTTATGAAGACAATGGTTTCGGCTGGAAGTTTGCCTGTTTTGCAAGGGGAGGTTAACCACACCAAAATAGTCAATCTAGAAGAATAAGGATGGTCTGTAGTTTCACCTGAAAAAAGCTGGTAGAGGGGGTGAGCGTCGGGTGGAAACATCAGTGGTTGTCTCACCTTCCCGTTATGAAGTTCTAATCTCTGAAAGAGAGGAAACTGCGAACGTGGAGTCAGGGATTGATAAAGAATTGCTAAGTCAAGATAAAGAAGAGGGAGAGATTGTTACGACTGCCAAAGGGACTGGAGATGCTGCTCCGCGTACGCTGGTGTCAAGCCAAGTTGATAACTCTATTAGGAAGTTGCTATTTCGTTCGGGGAAAGGCTCCAATAAGCAATTTGAATCTTCTGCATTACCCATCAAGGATGCTAATCCAGGTGTATATAGCAGGAAGCCATCCTCCAAGAAGAGATAAGTATGTCAGGCTTCTTTTGGAATGTGTGTGGTTTAAACACCACATCTAAGCATTCCGTGATAAAGCAGTTGATAAAGAGGGAGAAGTTTCAATTTGTGTGTGTTTTGGAGCCTCGAGTACAGGAAAGGAAGGCTCCAAAGGTGATTGATAAGGTTTTTAAGGATTGGCTGGTGCTTACAAACTATGAATATTCCCATCTTGGTCGTATTTGGGTCGTTTGGAAGCCAACAGCTAGACTAACACCGTTTTGTTAAAGTGATCAAGTCGTCACATGTTCAGTATAGTTGGAGGGCGAGGCTGGAGAGTTTTTCTGTTCATTCATTTACGCATCAAAGTTTGATGACGTGAGGAGAGGGCTATGGGATGATCTACGAGCCCATTATGATTCACATATTATTTATATCTGGTCGTGGCTATTGTTGGGTGATTTTCATGTTACTTTGGATGTAGAGGAGAATTCTAGGGTTGATTTTTCGAGCTTTACAAATGCAATGCAAGATTTTAAGGACTTTGTAAACTACTAATCTCTAGCGAATATGGCTTACCATGGTCCATTGCTTACTTGGTGTAACCGAAGGGATGGTGATCTGATATCCAAAAAGCTTGATAAGATGCTTGTTAATGACAAATGGGCTCAATCTTTCCCATATCGTACACGGTTTTTGATACAAGTGGCTGTTCTGGCCACCTGAGGAGTATCATTCATTTGTGGAGATATGCTGATGGAGATAGGAAGCTTAGCCATTTAAGTTTGTTAATGCAGTAATCGATTCGGAGGAATTTTGGCCTATGGTCTCAGACTATTGGCATGAATCAGAGTCTTTATTTCTATCGACATCCTCCCTCTTTTCGTTTTCAAAAGAACAGGATTGGTAACTTGGTTAAGCGGACGAAGGAAGCATATGAGGATCTTTGTAAAAAACAGGCGGCATCTTTGGCAGCCCCTTCCCAACAGTTAATGGTAGAGGAGAGTGTTGCTTACTCTTGATGGGAGTTTGTAGCGCGGTGGGAAGAGAAGTATCTTAAGCAAAAATCCAAGCTTCACTGGTTGGTGGTTAGAGATAAGAATAATAAGGCCTTTCACTGTGATGTCACTGTTAGGGAACATCAATACAATACAATTCAGTATCCGGATGGTGTGGTGGTCTCTGGGGCTGAGATTAAAATGGAAGCGGAGAAGCATTTTAAGACATTTCTTCAAAATTGTCCTAATGACTATGAGGGTATCACGGTGGAGGATCTCCAAACCCTTCTTCCTTTTTGATGTTCGACTAAAGATGTGGATATGCTTACGAAGTCTGCCACGGCGGATGAGATCAAGGCAGTCTTATTTGCAATGCCAAGAGATAGGTCTCCGGGCCCGAATGGCTATACTATGGAGTTTTATAAAGCAATGTGGGATATTTTAGGCCCTGATTTTATTACCGTTGTTCAGTCTTTCTTTGTTAAAGGGTTTCTTCCAAAGGGTTTGAATGCTACTATTCTTGCTCTTATTCTAAAAAAAAACCGAGGCGCGGGAAATGAAAGATTACCATCCCATCTCATGCTTCAATGTGCTCTACAAGGTGATCTCTAAAATTCTTGCTAACAAGCTCAAGAAAGTGCTGCCTAAGTTCATCTCAGGTAACCAATCAGCATTTGTGAAGGATAGTTTGTTGATTGAAAATGTCATGTTGGCCACAGAGTTGGGAAATGATTATCATAAGGATATGGGTACCTTTCGCTGTGCGATTCAAATTGATATCTCCAAGGCCTTTGACTCAATTCAGTTATTATTTTTGTTTTATACTCTTACTGCTATGGATCACTTTGTGTGTTACCACAACTTCGTTTTTAGTTCAAGGTAACGGGGAACTAGCAGGTTATTTTGGTAGCAAGCAATGACTGAGGCAATGTTGCTCTCTTTCGCCTTATTTATTTGTTATTTGTATGGAGGTTATCCCCAAGAAGCTAGACATGGCTGCGACCACAATACGTTTTGGATATTATCCACGGTGTAAAAATATGGGCTTTACTCATCTCGAGCTTTGCGGATGACTTGATAGTACTTACGAATGGGAAGGTTCGATCTATAGAAGGTATCATAAATGTCTTCAAGGAGTTTGCTAAAGCCTCTGGACTCAGGATCAGTCTTGAAAAATCATCCCTGTATTTAGCGGTAATTATAGAGGCAGTCCACCAGGACATTTTTGCTCGCTTTCCTTTCGCTATAGGTAGCTCCCGGTGCGCTAATTGGGACTATCTTTTCTCACAAAAAGATTTGTAGTAGCCGATTACCAACCTTTACTGGTTCAAACCAAGAAGCAGATCAGTACATGGACTACACGATCTCTATCTTTTGTGGGCAGATTAAATTTGGTAAGCTCGGTCCTATGCAGCATTATCAATTTCTGGCTAGCGGCATTTCACCTTCCAAGAGACTGTATCAGAGATGATAAGCTCTGCTCTGCCTTCCTTTCGTCCGGTCCAAAGCTGAATTCAAACAAGCAAATGTGGCTTGTGAGGATGTCTGTAATTCAAGGAATGAGGGAGGACTAGGTCTCCGAGCTTTAAAAGAGGTGAATAATGTTTGTTGTTTGAAGCTGGTCTGGAGAATTATTTTGCACAGCTCCTCCTTGTGGGTTAAATGGGTATATGTCAACCTCCTCAAAGGTGCATCTTTCTGGTCTGTAAGTGTGACAACTTCTGTAGGGTCATGGATATGGAGCAAATTGCTAAAATACAAGACAATAGCAAGAGAGCTTTGTAAGTGTGAAGTAGGGAATGGCTTACAGACCTCTTTCATGTTTGATAAGTGGTCTCCACTGGGATGCCTTATGGATATAACAGGTCGTCGAGGAATCATTGCTTTAGGAATCAAACTGTCCGCTACTTTGGCTGAGGCATGGCATCTTCGACGATTGCGCCGACATAGAGAGGATGATCTAAACCTCATAGAGAATGTTTTAACTCAGCAGTGGCAAAAATGTGACAGTTCCACACCTGATGCAGTGTTTTGGAGAGGTAAGGGTGACTCTTTCGTTGACTCTTTCTCAACCAAAGACACTTGGCACCATACTCACATAGCTTCACACAAGGTCACTTGGCATACAGGTGTTTGGTTTCCTTATGCTACACCAAAGTTCTCTTTTTGTACTTGGCTCGCAATGAGGAACTGCCTCTCTACTACAAACCGAAGGATGGTCTGGAAAAAGGTTCTGACTCCACTGTGTGTTCTCTGTAATCAACACACTGAGACGAGAGATCACCAGTTTTTTCGATGCAACTAATCCACAGAGGTTTGGACTGTACTAGCTCGCTCAATCATCCCTCATGGCTTCTCCACTGATTGGGAGGACGTTACACACCATCTCAACCAGCCTGACAATGACCCTATTCCCCTATTTTTGGCTCGCTACTGCTTTCAAATCATTGTCTATTGGCTGTGGAGAGAGCGTAATGAGAGGAAACATGGTGCATCGTCTATCCGGGCAACACAACTCATCTCTTTGCTGGATAAGCAGATTCGAAACAAGCTCCTAGCTATTCAAATGGAGGGGGGTATGTGGTATGAAGCTGCTCTACGGTTTCTGGCTATCCTCCTGGGGCTTCTGAAAGTTTTAAAGAGTTTGAATGTATTGCTCTGTTTTCACTTTCTATATTTTCAGAACACATCTAACCAGTTGTGAAAAAACGTTATTTTTTCTTGAATTAATTTAACATTATATTACAAAAAATAAATAAAAAGAGCTTGGTTAGTTAAATAACAATTTTTGGTATATAGTATATTAGATTATAATAGATTAATTGACCAAACATGATTATAACCTAGGCTGCACATCAGTTGTGTTCTCATTACACTGCTTACACCAAAACATACGTTTCTTTATCTTGCTTTTAACGTCGTTCTCTTTCTTGGGAACCAACGTGAAAGTTTTGTCACACCTTACACAAGTGAAGTAGTACCAACGATAATCCATCTCGATATTGAAAATTGTGGCCATTATCTTAAAATTTTCCTTCATACGAATACAGTTTAATATAATTATATTATTTTTGTAAATTTAGTTTTTGATAACAAAAATGATTTTTCAATAGAGATATAGCTTACCATTGGAGTTTCAAGTAGCTCATAAATGGTTTTCCTTTCAAAATGGTCGAGATAATCCACCTTCGGATCAGTTTTGGTTGAACTGTCTTTGGTTGTATGACAACGATTCTCACTTCATCCCTAGGCAGCCTATATTTTAATAACAAAGAATTGGTTGTTTATGTATTAGATAAAAATAACAAATAGCCATCAATACCATATTTCATATACATTTTTATGTTAATCTTGTACCTGGCAAGGAAGTCTTGCACAGCAGGATAGTCAGCATTGATAATTAGCAATGACATCTCAAATGCATTAGATATGGATACCTGACCTGGAATGGATAAAATTATATTAATACATCTTATAATAATTGTTAAGAGCAAAGTCTCATAAGATGACGATATTACCATTAAACGTATTGATCTTCGCAAGGCGTAGCAAGCAAGTAACCATGCTTTCCTCAGCTTGTTCAAACGCTGCCCACATGGCATCAGCAAATCTCCCCCATAAAGTACACGACAACCGGTTCTCAATGTAAAAAAATGGTTAAATTAGTTTATAACTTGTTTACACAAGCATATATTAGCTTAAAGTTTGTGTCACCTTGTGTCTCTGAGAACAACTTCCAGTCTCATGGATATTTTCCCATTGAGGTCATGAGTTATCATAGCCCTAATGTTAACGACATGACCAAAAACATCTACAACACAAGAAAATATGACGTCAGTGATTTTAAGGTTATTCCGTAGATTAACAAATATGAAAAAAAAAAAACATACCAATTAAGATGTTATCATTAAGTCCTTCATTAGCAGTTATGCTTTCAAAGCTTTTCAGATCCAAATACCAATCATATGATATTGCAGGACAATAGGTAATGATTGAGGTGTTTGTTAGGGACATCTTGAATGCATGGTTCGTTGCCCGGTTCTTTCCCAAAGATTTGTCAGCTGGAAATTCTTGATTATTCTCCACTATCCCGCCACAATCAATCTGAAAAACTTTTTAACCAAATATATATATATTTTTTTGCATGGATCAGATTCTCCTATATAAAGAACACGAAAACAAAGATATATCAATATATATCATAAAGCTAAATAATATAATGTATAATGTCATATACACTCACATCAACATCTGCGAGTATCATTTCCAAGGTTTCTCCTAAGAAACTCGTATACAACTTCCAACTATGTACAATCTTCACTTGTATCTTTCATATTGTCTTCAAACGATTGATTTTAGGAAGGCTTTTTAAATCATTGATTTAAATTCTATGCTAATTATGGGAGTTAATTTATTTAGATTTTATGGCTGGTCTTAGTGGCTTCTGATTTTTATGTGTTAATATCATTTAATATTTTTTTCGGTTAGTACAATTACTATCAATCTGTTTGGATCCAATTAATTTCAATTTCAATTTGTTTGGCTTGAAGAATTATGCATATCCTTATTCCAATTTGAGGAATCCTATGTCTTTTTATTAAAAATGTTTCCCTTTTAATAGTATAGACATACAATTTATTTTGTTGTTTCTCTCTACTCTTAATATTGGATTTATCAAAATTAAATACATAATACAACTCACATAGAATCCAATAATACGATTCACATAGAATCTTATGTCATCATATTCTAAGATTTTGTGGTATTAAATTATATACAAACAGAAAACAATCAGTGGTCACAACTAACAAGTATAATCTAAATTAACAAGAGTTGAATAAAAAAATGGGGTTGGCACTTTTTGGAGAATGTTAGATTAATATTTGACAAAAGAATCTGTTTAAACCATAAGGTTAGAGATACAGTAACATTTTCTCCATTATGGTTTGAAGCGAGACTCTCAATGTCAACTCAACAACCGATACAACCACTAGCCTCCATTACATTTCATCTTTGCTGGTAAATGATTTTTCTCAAACCCCTTTAATAATTTTTCCCACATGGTGGTGGGCGAGTGGTAGCGCCAACATAGGTAAAAGGATGGAACTCCCATCTCTCAGGTTTGATCTTCCTCTCTTGTTGTTATCATCTTCTTGTTGGGGGATATATCAGTTGGACATTTGGACATCACCTCAATTAGTTTAGAAATGCAGACGGTCTAGCTATGTGACATCCTGGTTTGCGGAGAGGTTTAAAAGAATTGACTTGACCACTTATGTCACCAAAGTGCACTTATCTTTTTGGTCAAGGGTCCTGAGAGAACTCCAGAGTTAAGCGTACTTGAGCTGGAGTAGTTTCAGAATGAGTGATATTCCGAGACGTGATTGTCGTAATTGTGCGAGTGAGGACAAAACACAGAAAAATATCATTTGGTGATTTATTGAAATGACCGACCCATTTTTTTTTAATATCTTATTAAACTACAGAATCCATACTCACTAACAAACCTAAGAATGGAAAATACCAAACATTAAACCAATTATCCAATAGATACCTCAATAGAATAAATAACCAATATTCATAAGCAAACAACATGAATCAAATAACCAGCATCCTAAGGAACATTCTATTGACTCATGTCTAGCAACCTAACATAAGCCAGACAACAGATCAACGAGCACCTAGAACATCCTCCTTTTCATCGCTTGATTCCACGATCACACTTTGCCTTTACCTTCACCACAACACAAATGAGATGCGTATTATCATAAATACTTTCTGAGGCGATCTTCCCATCTATCGGGCTAAACACACAAGCAAAAAGACAAACATAACCAATACACAAGGAAACAAGCAAACCAGACAACTCTGAACACATGCGTCGACTCTGTGCAATTGTGTCGACCGACGCACTCCTTGCGTCGACCGATGCAACGTCCTTGCATCGACCGATGCAATCCTCCAAATTACTGGATGCATCGACCGTTGCACTTTTTGCATCAACCAATGCAATTTCTCGCATAGCCGTCAAATCCCTAATTTTGTCGACCAATGCACTCTCTGTATTGATCGATGCAGCCGCGCGACGCATTGCCGCTCGCGATTTCCTCTGTCTCCTCCCGGCTTCAAGATACCGAAACCGACTCCTAAGCCCACAAAAACTCACAACCAACACACGCATACGAGCAATAAGCAAAAACAACCCAAAAACACAAAATCAAACAATTAATCGTTTAGATCAGCCATGGTCACACACTTACCTTTGAGAATGATGAATCTGATTCTAAAACCCACGAAAATAGCCTCCTAGCAAGCTCCTCACACGTCCTCAGCCTCAGATCTCCAATCACAGGAACTTTTTAGAAATTTTCTCCCTTTTAGAAACGACAAAAGGTTGAAACCCACTCTTAAACATCGAGTTCCCCTTTTATATGCGAGACCTAGGGTTTCCAAACCTAAAACCAAACCAAATTGAGTGTTTAATTTAAGTTGTCATGCAAAATGAGCGTTACAATTCTCCCCCACCAGTATAGATTTATCCTCAAATCTCGAACAACCATCAGTCAAGGACTCCCGTGCAACCGTATCCACGTCCCCACTTCCTCCAACCGATCGATGAAGGTTACCTTCTAGCAATAGACTCACGTTCCAGACATTATTTGCTCTCGACTTTTGGACTTTCCTTTACTTATAGGTCTCAACCCCTGTTTTAGAAATTGTTAGGCGCTAGTTGGGCGGTCGGTAAGGGCATAGCGCCTAGCGAAAAAATTAGAGAATAAACGGAGATTAATCGGGGACTGGTTTTAGGGTTATTTTATTAAATTAATCATAAATACAAATATATAGTATTAAATATATGAATAATTATGTTTATGTTAAAAAAAAATATCAAATAAAATATAAAAATATAGTACTATCTTTAAAATTACGGTACACACATAAAAACATAATTTAAAAAAAAAATTAATGATTTTCATTAAAATTTTGTATATTAGTTATTGTAAAACATCATAAACTCTTAATTTAAATGTCTAAATAACAAAAATATATATATATTTGATTTATATTTGGCTCCGAAAATAAACGGTATATACAAAATTAAGCGGAAAATAATTGGAGTACAGGTTATAATCAAATTAGACGGACATAATTAGATAATCGATGCTAGGCTGGGATTTTTAAAACGGTGGTCTCAACCATGAGTTTTTATTGGCTCCTCATCAGGCTTTAGCCTGTATGCCATAATATTGGCTCCTCATCGGGCCTAAGCCTGCATGCCATAATATATAAAGGGAATCCAACATTCGTCACTCGGGTTGCCACCCTACAGCGCGCATCTGTATTGTCATCCAAAGTCGATATGCCAGCCATACTCTCAAGCTACAAAGTCTCAGAATATGATAGTACTAGGAGAACTAAGTTCTCCAAAGAGTCGTTCAAGACCAACTGTCTTTAGAGAAAACAATTATAAACACGTCTGAGTCCTATATCCTAACCCGGTCTCCCTCCTGTGACTCGCATAAAACATCAATGTAACGCTCGTGAACCAGAATCCTGGTTTAGGGAGTGCATTGATCAATGCAGTATGTACATTGATCGATGCAAGGCTGGGTTTTTGCTCGGGTTAGTTCTATTTTCTCTTGTTTGGTTCGGTTTGGAGGATAGCAGC